>NC_045771.1:65917326-66220356 GCF_008692025.1 Phocoena sinus | reverse complement strand
AGTGGTGTGTGTGCGTTACAAACCCACAAAATAACTATCATTTACATTTAAGGAGCTCAAAACACCCATGTTTATTCCCTGATGCTAAAAAGCTGTGATTTTGATTCTTATTTATACTATTTTCCTATAAATCTTTAGACCCTTTAAAAATACTGTATACTCACTGTTCCAAAATGCTCATGAAGGGGGTTTTCAAAACAGCTCCCTGGGCTTCCTTGGTGGCGCAGTGGTTGAGAGTCCGCCTGCCGATGCACAGGACACGGGTTCATGCCCAGGTCCGGGAAGACCCCACGTGCCGCGGAGCGGCTGGGCCCATGAGCCATGGCCATTGAGCCTGCGCATCCGGAGCCTGTGCTCCGCAACGGGAGAGGCCACAACAGTGAGAGGCCCACATACCGCAAAACAACAACAACAAAAAAAAACAGCTCCCCGACTTCTATTATTGGCACTTCTTTGGTTCATTTGATACTATTTTACAAAGATAAATGGGGATTATCTAATCAAAAATCATCCCCATAAAATAAAGTTTCTCCCATTCTCTATGGTATAATTTTTAAAATGACTAAGCATGATTCAAATACACAATGTTATTTTAGTTAAAAGATTAAAATATAACGCCATGTAAATCCAATAAACTCAAGGTTATGCTATGAAAGCAAACATTTTCCACAGAGAAGCTTCATGCAATGTTGACAATTCTAAATTTCCAAATTGCTGCTTGCTTTTTCTTCACCTTTTGCTCTACATGCTGAAACTGTATTACTATTCCAGTGCTTAGATGATTAAATGTTCAAAATCACTCCTGCTTTAACTTTCTGTAAATTTAAATTGTACAACCTTGGGAAGTGTCAGCACCACCGCCTTTGATGTTAAGCATTGATGTTAAGGATAAGACAAATATATTGGGTGATTTCAAAAACAAAGCTCTACAGCTGTGTAGTTCCTTGGAGCGCACGGAGCACATTCACTTTTTTTTTTTTTTTTTTTTTTTTTGCGGTACGCGGGCCTCTCCCTGCTGTGGCCTCTCCCATTGCGGAGCACAGGCTCCGGACGCGCAGGCTCAGCGGCCATGGCTCATGGGCCCAGCCGCTCCGCGGCACGTGGGATCTTCCCGGACCGGGGCACGAACCCGTGTCCCCTGCATCGGCAGGCGGACGCTCAACCACTGCGCCACCAGGGAAGCCCCACATTCACTTTTAACCCAGTGGTGAGGAGAGGCAGCACCGAGACTGTAGGCAGCAGCCACGCACAGTGGCCAAGGCCAGTGGACAGCAGTGATGTGTACTAAACAGCAAGAAGAGTGGACAAAGTGGACGCTAAGTGTGCACTTAGTGTGTTTTAGTCCACACTAAGTGGACAAAAACAGAAATAGTTTCCAATTTTGCTGAACACTAAATAGGGAGGTGACCTAACCTGGGAAGGAAGATTTTACAGATGGCAGAATCCAACTGCAGCTCCTGGGGACATGCATTTTTATTCACAGAATGAAGTTTTAGACATTTGCTGTCTATTTCTTACTGTGCTAGGTACTCTCACCTGGAGTGTATGCAATCTGCCTAATACGTGGGAAGGTAGATAAGCTCAAGACTCAGTTATCACTTTCCAGGAGATGAGCTGTAACTATCAATCTGTAGAAAGAAGACTAGCAGACTCTATGGATTATCCTTATCTAAACACTAACTGCTCCTACATAAATGCAGTTGGTTTTAAAACTTAATCAACCATATGGCTTTGTTCATATATTCACCAACACTATCATCTAAAACACAGGGAATTTTTTAAAGCAATACTATCCTCTAGAAAACAGGAAGACAAATGTAATTGGTTTTCTAGAACCACAAAGTTCCCAGTTAATTGTATTAATTTTCTAAATATTAATGAGCAATGAGTTAGAGCTGTGAGGGTTCCACAGATATAAAGGCAATGTCTTGTCTTCAAGGAATTTAGAGTAGCATTGTTAAGATATAAATTTCATTGGGCAAAGTACTTTGGGGAAGTATAACTAAAATTTTACTCTTTGCCTAAATAGATATCTAAAGGATAATTTAAGAAATATCTGCACAGTTCAACTCTAGATTTTATTTACAAGATTACCAGATGAGCACATCATAAATATCTGATCAACTTCTCAAAAGAATGATTGAATAAATTTTCTTATTTTCAAGTAGTCAATTATGACTTACAGTAACAAGATGAACACAATTCCTATACTGGGAGATCCTCTGGAGATTAATCTATTTTATATGCTATTGTCATATAGTCTAAAATACATAAATTTGGGAGGGATGAATTGGGAGTTTGGGATTAGCAGATGCAAACTATTATGTACAGAATGGATAAACTATAAGGTCCTACTGTACAGCACAGGGAACTCTGTTCAATATCCTGTGATAAACCATAGTGGAAAAGAATATGAAAAAGAATGTGTGTATATACATATATATATATGTGTATAACTGAATCACTTTGCTGTACAGCAGAAATGAACACAACATTGTAAATCAACTATACTTCAATAAAATAAATTTAAAAAAAAAAAAATAAAATACATAAGAGAAGTCTTTCAACCACTGGTAGTATCATTCTGACCGTGTTTTCTCTGGCATTTGAGGACCCTCACAACCTGTTACCACTCTAGGACTATGTTTTAGACTGGGTACATGCTTATCTTCTCAATCAGACAAAAAAATACAGTCTGAACTTTACTGGGAACCAACCCAGTGATCAATAAACACTTACTTATTGTAACACATCCTCATTAGGGAGGATGCCCACACCCTTGCTCTCCGGGTGTGCATCTCTGCCTTGCTTCTGTCTTAACTAAGCAAACTGTTCCTCTGCCTGCTCTCCCACTTGTTGTTGTGCTATGTCTCTAATAATAAAGTACATGCTTTTACAAAAAGAAAAAAACACTTATTAACTGAGACATCATATGACACTCTAATTTTTCTTTCCAATTTTCTTCTTTTACCCAAATCTAAAATAATGATTGTGCATATGACTTTCCAGGGAGCCTCAGTGTTTTTATATAAGCAAGAAATCTAACAGTTCAACAACAAAGCATCTGCTAACAATCTCCCTGTAGTATTTTTACTGCCAGGATTCCTTCACTAGCATTTACAATGATTATAGACTTAACAAGTTTATTAAATTACATTGGAAAAAACTCTTTCCAGGTTAGAAGAACTGGTTGTTTTGTTGTTGTTTCAAACAACTTGCTCCTTCTTTATCCTTTTTTTGATATCTACCCAATGCTATCTTTTTAAAAATGAAAGTCTATAAAACATACTGATAAGTTATTCACCTTAGCCATTTTTCCTCAAGGGACTTTTAGCCTCCCTCCTAATGTTTCGAGAATGAGTAGAATCAACAAAGAAAGTTTGAGACCTTCAGGCTAGTGAGATACTTAATTTTCCTTCACATTCATTGATTACTTATTTTAAATATGAAAAGAAAAAAGCTTTACATAATTTACATGCAGCTTTTCATGGTAAATATGTTTACAGTTAGGAGAAAACAAGCACAGAATATACATGACTTTAGTTACAGGCTTTAGTTAGTTCTGCTTATAGGATTACCTTCATATTTAGGCATACAAGCTTTTAAAAGTGCTTAAGATACAGATAAGAGGCTGACCACACATCCTGTTTCCCCAGATGGTTCTTGTTAATGCATGTTGTGTCCTGTCTGGTTAGTGCCCACTATTACTCTCCAGAGTGTTTTGTTTGAAGGATAAATTTATGATCATCCTAGAGATAAGCCACATTAAAACTGTGTGAAAATAATATTGTGATCAAAAGATAGTTGAACTACCTCTAAATAAAGATCAATTTTTCAAAAGACTCTCAGAAAAATTTTTTTTCAATATTTTCAGTGTTGAGCACTTGAATGTGTTACAAAGACATGTTCCAAATATTCAGCATTGAATATGGAGTCATGACAATCACATCATCTAACTGGTTGAAAAGTCCTTGACTTCAAGCCATTACCAACCTTCATATATACACTTTCAACGTTTTTGGAAATAATTTTTTTTAACTCTCATTAAAAATGAGTCACTTAACAGGTCAATTTTATAAGATATTTTGAAAGATTTTTAGATTTTTGGAATCCTCTAGCAAAGTCAACAGGTGCATTAGAGTCTCAGAAAAAGAATTGGTGTCCCATTACCTTAAACGAGGTAACCTTTTTTGTCTGTGTGCTATGGACCATTTTGGACCACTTTTGAAGCCTATGAACCCCTACTATAAATGTATTTTTTAAACGTATAAAATAAAATACTTAGTATTACAATGGAAACCAATTATATTAGAATACAGCTATCAAAAAATCAAAATATATTTAAAAAAGCAAACATAAAGTAATAAATAAGCTTCTTCATTTACTCATTAAATAATATTATTGAAAAGCAGGTCTAATAACTGCCATAATTACCAATGTAGTGATGAGCATAAGTGATACTTGAGGTTACATGCAATATCTATAGTGTGATCTGAAAAGTCACAAGTTCTGCTCATGCTACTATCGTTTATCAACTACATTCACAATTGGAGAAAATTTTCACAAAGAAATCAGTGAAAATGAAGCTGTAATTTTTTTCCCAACCAAGTTCATGAGCTCTTTGAATTCTATTGTTACAGTACAACATTAAGAAAGCCTAGAGGTCAGGGGAGGGGGAAGGGTGAGCTTTGACAGGGCGAGAGAGAGCCATGGACATATACACACTAACAAATAGCCATGGACATATACACACTAACAAATGTAGTAACGTAGATAGCTAGGGGGAAGCAGCCGCAAGGCACAGGGATATTAGCTTGGTGCTTTGTGACAGCCTGGAGGGTGGGATAGGGAGAGTGGGAGGGAGGGAGATGCAAGAGGGAAGATATATGGAAACATATGTATATGTATAACTGATTCACTTTGTTATAAAGCAGAAACTAACACACCATTGTAAAGCAATTATACCCCAATAAAGATGTTTAAAAAGTAAATAAATAAATAAATAAGAGAGAGAAAAAAAAAAGAAAGCCTAGAGGTCAAACTTGTTTATCATAAGTCCATAGGTAATTCATCAAACAACTACCTACCCTTGTAATCAGGCCACAAAAGAACATTTCTGAAAACAGAACTTCCCACTGAATGCTTTTTAACAAAAAAAAAAAAAAAAAAAAGGCTTTCACTCAAAATTCAGTTCAGATCAATTGTGAGTGACAGCTGTCCATCATAATGCAGTATAAATTGAATGTACTGAATGGAAACAAAGTCGGTGTTTTCTGTAAGGTAGATAGCTAGTAGGAAGCAGCCTCATGGCACAGGGATATGGGCTAGGTGCTTTGTGACCCGCCTGGAGGGGGTGGGATAGGGAGGGTGGGAGGGAGGGAGATGCAAGAGGGAAGAGATATGGGAACATATGTATATGTATAACTGATTCACTTTGTTATAAAGCAGAAACCAACACACCATTGTAAAGCAATTATACCCCAATAAAGATGTTAAAAAAAAAAAAGTCAGTGTTTTCTAGGATTTTTTAGAAACCAAAAAACAAAGAGCCCCTAAAACACAGACATAGCATTTTAAACAGTATGTCCCTTATCCCTATCACTGATATTTTAAAATCAAAGTTACATTTTTACAAATTTTTTTCTTCAGGTTTGCATTTTCTCATTTTAATTTAACAGCATAATACAGTCATCGACTATTCAAGCTTTTCTTTCTCAGAACTTTGAGTGATATCCAATAAGTAAAGACATCAAAAATACATATGCACAGTTAAGGCCCTCGGCCTCAGTGGTTTCGTTGCCTAGAACAGACTACAAATGACTAGTAATTAAACACAGCCATTGCCTGAGAGACAAGATTGAATCACAGATCATTGGAATCTAAAGGGACCAGAGAAGCCACTTTGTCTAACCCTCACTTTACAAATGAGGAACCAGAGACAATGAGAGTTTAAGGGACTTTCCAAGATGACCATGGAGAAGCTAGCCTGACAGTTAATGCAACACTCCCTCTAGCTCCCTACAAGGGCAAACTGTGTCCCTGGCTCCACTTCTATCAAAGTATAGCTATTAAGACAAGAGGTTATAATCAATTAGAAATACATCTTATTTATAGATTTTTGCTCCCAAATATGAGAATTAGATGACTTAAATGGTGATCACATCTGCAGAACAGAGGTCTTTAAAAAATATTAAAAGATCAAGAATGTGCTCTAAATAGTTTCAAGGTCTAATGTATTAGTAATGTTAGTCTGACTTCTGAAAACCCAGGTTTCAATAGTCATCCCTTATTTTATTTTTTCATATGGCCTTTTTTTTTCTAATTATAAAAGGAATACACATCCATTATAATAAATTTTGAAAACACAAAGACAAATGAAGAAGAAAATAACAAGAAGCCATATCCCCAGAGTCAAAGCCATATATGGGTGGTGTTGGTAATATTTCAGCATATTTCTTTCCAGATATAAATGTATATATGAATATATAGCTATATAATGTAAACTTACATATTAAGATAATAGTACCTAAAATCTTATAGCCTGCCTTTTCTCTTAGCATTGTACCGTGATCATCTTCCCACTGAATTAAAATTATTTCTAAAACATCATTAATGTGAAAGTCTGTGTTTGGTGGTTATTAAAGTAATAAAGTTTAAAGACATTATAATCAATAAAATGATCTCATTATATAATTTTCGATTGCTGGATTATGTAGGCTAGCATCGGATCAGGTAACTCTAATGCATTAAATTGTTCTAAATAAAAAATATTAAAAATATATGTTTACAGGATTGTCTTTAGAAAAATTTAAGCGCCCAATGGCTAAAATCATTGGGGGGAAATGCATAATATCCCAGGAAATTAGAGAAAGGAAAACTCAAAGAGATACCTCCTGCTACTATTACATGTGGGAAGATTCAAAAAGGTACAACAGGATATCCTGACAGTGCTCTGTAAAGTCATGAAGGAACACAGTGCTTGGTCAAGGAAGCAGCAACTGGTACAAACATTTAGTGCCTGGCTCACGTAGGAATTCAATAAATATTTGTTGAATGAATAAATGGGAATCGATTTAGCAACGTGTATCTAGACACCTGAATATGATTATACCCTTTGGCTGATAATCTTACTTAAGGGAATATATACCATATATACACTTGGTCACAAGTAAATGTCCGGGACTTGTATGTTGATTAAGTAAATGACAGAGGTATAAAGAGCTGTACAGACAATTCATACTGATTTAACAACTATACTAAAATTATGTCTTGCCTATACTGTAATTCTTAGTTTAAAATGATTCAAGTATTTAAAAGATTGGTGTATTTAATCTCTTGGTATAAGATTTTATTTCATTCTTTTAATGAAATAATTGTTAATTTTAAAATTGAAGAAAATCACTGCGTTAAAAGAAATTTGAGAAGCCCAGATGAAAAAACTATTATGTTTCTTCCAAAATATTTTCTTATAGTCAATCTCAAAGGTTTTGCCTACCTATTTGTCCTTGAATATCACAGAAGACAGGCACAAGACTTCCTTTGATAGTCATCCCAATGGTGGGAGAAAACAGTCATGATGTTCTATTTTCCTAATACCATGACTTATAAAACCCTGATACTTCCTCTTACCTAACCTTAGCCTAAGTATTAAGAAGTTATTAAATCTAACACACACACTAACACACACAAAACTTAGAGTGGCAAGCTTTCAATACCTTTATAAGCTCTGAGGGTTCATGCCCTTCTTCCACCACAATTAGTTGAGCTCTTCCTTTCCTTTCATTGTCCCGAATGCCAATGGCAACCTGGCTGGCCTTCAGACGCTCATATTTGTTGCAAGAGGATCCACACCACTGGTAAATTTCCTAAAAGAAAAAGACAGATCTTTTGACCCCAGGAATACTTGGAGGACATTCAGTCCTGGTGTAATACACACTGTAATTAATTAGGAGAAAAACAAAAAGGTCTAAAAAAGTAAATTAAATTGATCTATTGTTGAGGTATATATAATTTTATATATTTAATTTATACCTCATTCTGTATCCTGTTGCTTTCAGTTAGCATTATAAAGTAAGCATTTTTAAACATGGAAAATATAAATATATACTTCAGCATTCTGTGTATATAATCCACTAAGTATAATTTATAAAAGTAAATTTATATAAATTATTTAAACTTAGAATAATAAATCTAATGTATTTCAGATAGTCAAGAATCTGTTATAGTAGAAATATGCTCTTGATGATCATAAAACATGACCTATCTCTTTTGTAAAGCAATTTAACAATTCTTATCAAGAATCATAAAAAGAGTTAAAACTCTGACCCAGTAATATCACTATCTGGAATTTATTTTAATAAATTATTCACAAAGAAGAGAAAACAACACATGTACAAGGGTTTTCACTGATGTGATTATATTAGTGAGGCATTGGGAAGACATTAAATGTTCAACAATAGGATTACAGTAATATAAATTATGATATATAGAAAAGATACTTAAACATCAAAATTATACTTTAACAGAAATTTAGAAAAACAGAAAGAGCAGTTTGATATATTGTAAATTATATACATTAGTTGCCACTTAGATTAAAATATATATTTTAGACTTAGGTACAGTGTTCAGAAAGTATACAGTAACATGTAAAATAATAAAATGTCATTTTCTCCATTAAATGTGGTTTAACAAAAGAAAGAAAGAAATGTAATGGTACCCAGGCCTGGTAGGATGTGGGAGTGGGTATTATCACACACTATTTGGGTGGTAGATACTGACACAGGCTTTTTTTGAGGGCACTTCGGTGTCATACCAAAAAATTATATATGATTTTAAAATCAGGAAATTCCATTTCTAGGAATCTATTTTATAGAACTATTCAAACATGGGATGCAAAAACAAAGAAACAAACACAAATGCCCATCAATAGGGAGATGGCCAGATAAATGTCATTATGTGGATACTATAGACTATTCTTCAGTGGTTAGAAATTGAGGACAATGTTTAAACACCAATGTTAAAAATATCCAGGTATTTCATAAATAACATAAAGCCGCAGAATAATATAGCTCCATTAAAGTACAGAAACAAAAATATAAGCTCTGTTTCTGTCTTTGCAGAAAAAGATTTTTAAAGATACACAGTATCTTTAATACATGGGAAGGGGCATGTATTTGCAGAAAGAAAGCCTTCAGTTTTTGCTGTATCTAAATCAGTGTTTTTTCCCTTTCTTTTTAAAATGTCACTCACATTTATTAGCTGCCTATTAGGAGCTAGATGTTGGGAATAAAGAGATGAATGAGCGAAAACTAGCAAGGAGTGACTGACATGTGGACAACTAATGCTAATAATATGTTTGTACAACACTTAGTTTTCAAAACATTTCCACACATACTTCCTGTAGTCAATCCGGAGAGGGGGTTGCTTTGTGGTTATTGCTTTGTGGTTAAGTACAATATAAAGGAGACAGACCAGCAGCCACTTTCTATGTGGCTTTATGTTTGCAATTTTTAAAAGAGGAAATAAATTAATAACAGCAAATAAAAGGGCACCCCAAAATTCAGAGACACAGGCTCTTTTCTTTAATCACAAGACATTTCCAGTCCAGAGTCATTTCTTCATTCAAAAATAGTTCACTGATTACCTGAAATTGGGCAGGATCCCTCTCCCTGGGGGCACAACCTGAAAGCACACAGGCCGGCAACAGTCTCTCTGTCCCCTTAAACCGGCCCCCCACTCCCATGATCCTGCTTCACCTTTTCCACATTCCTCTTCAAGCATAAAATATAAGTCTTAGGAATTCAAGCCTTTATAAGAAGTAAAAGAAAAAGAGACTGTGCTTTGCAATTCCTTTCATTTTAGAATCTAATTTAGTTATTCAACATTGTTAAGGGGTGTTTCTTTTCTGTTTTTCAGAGAATTGCGTGCCGCTATTGTTTCCACTCTAACCTCTTTTCTATACCTGGGCATCTGAACATGACGCTCACATTTGAATACCAGGCCCAGATGAACAGTTACAAAGAGTGAAAATGAATGGTTCCCAGCGAACGATCAGCTAACGTCTACTCACTGAGCAGTAAAATCAGGTGGTGGAGTAAGACGGTGATTTTTTTTTAAAAAAATGGATACCTGAGCCTACCCTTCGGGACTTGCAGGTGTGTTCTGGGCAGCCGCATTTATTGAATGCTCCCTAGATGATTCTAAGCATTAAACCAAGGCTGAGAAGCTCTGCTGGTCCCCGGGAGCACCCGTTGCATCAGGCAGGTGTTACAGGGAATCTGTAATTTCTAGTTACCCAAGGCAGCCAAGCAGGCTACTCTGCCCGTGCACTTAGGCTCTTAGCCTAGGTCCCTTTTCTACCCTATTCCATGATATTTTGCAAATGATTCTTCTCTTAGTAGATCTGAGAAAGCAAACTTCCAATTTTTACATAACAATGAAATATAGGAAGTGGATCAGAAGTTAGCTCTCTAGATATCTCAGGCTTGTAAACAACTTTCATTACTGATTTGCTCTGTATTTTTATACTCATCTAATAGATGTTTATATTCTCCCTACCTTAGTTGTATAAATGGCCTCTCATCCACTTCAAAGAGATTATGTAAAATCACACTAAATTTTTTTTAACATCTTTATTGGGGTAAAATTGCTTTACAATGGTGTGTTAGTTTCTGCTTTATAACAAAGTGAATCAGCTATACATATACATATATCCCAATATCCCCTCCCTCTTGCGTCTGCCTCCCACCCTCTCTAACCCACCCATCTAGGTGGTCACAAAGCACTGAGCTGATCTCCCTGTGCTATGCAGCTGCTTCCCACTACCTATCTATTTTACATTTGGTAGTGTATATACGTCCTTGCCACTCTCTCACTTCGTCCCAGCTTACCCTTCCCCCTCCCCACGTCCTCAAGTCCATTCTCTATGTCTGCATCTCTATTCCTGTCCTGCCCCTAGGCTCTTCAGAACCTTTTCTTCTTTTTTTTTTTTAGACGCCATATATATATGTGTGTTAACACACGGTATTTGTTTTTCTCTTTCTGACTTACTTCACTCTGTATGACAGACTCTAGGTACATCCACCTCACTACAAATAACTCAATTTCGTTTCTTTTTATGGCTGACTAATATTCCATTGTATATAGGTGCCACATCTTCTTTATCCATTCATCTGTCTTGGACACTTAGGTTGCTTCCATGTCCTGGCTATTGTAAATAGAGCTGCAATGAACATTGTGGTACATGACTCTTTTTGAATTATGGTTTTCTCAGGGTATATGCCCAGTAGTGGGATTGCTGGGTCGTATGGCAGTTCTATTTTTAGTTTTTTAAGGAACCTCCATACTGTTCTCCATAGTGGCTGTATCAATTTACATTCCCACCAACAGTGCAAGAGGGTTCCTTTTTCTACACACCCTCTCCAGCATTTATTGTTTGTAGATTTTTTGATGATGGCCATTCTGACTGGTGTGAGGTGATACCTCATTGTAGTTTTGATTTGCATTTCTCTAATGATTAGTGAAAATCACACTAAATTTTATTAGTATCTGTAAAGCATTAAGGAAGTCTGGTAAAATGTGTTTAAAAAGAATTATAGCTAATGATAATTTTCTAAATATAATTATTATTTAACATAGAATTTTACAATATTCTTTGGATCCCAAAATATTTTCCATGATATTACTTTGGGTTGGGAGTTTTATGTGCAGTATCAGTTCACAGATAAATTTAGTTGTAGAAAATATTCCTCACCATTGCTTAGAGACCAGTTTCAACCTTTAAAATAGCAAAAACATAGCTAGGAAACACTCATAAAAATAATAAAACTTTTAATAGTGAAGTTTTCCTTTTAATTCAAAGATGACTAAATCACTAAAGAAAGTGTTACCAAAAAAAATTTCTTACTGAGCATGAAAATGAATGTTTTGTGTTATGCTTACTCTTTCATTACTTTCACCTTATTTTGTGCTATTTCTATAAGTGACATATTATCTTATTTACTAGACTTAATTTTCAGTGGTTAACTCAGACAAGAAATGCAATAAAATGTGGACTTTAATTTTAAATTGCTAAAAGCCAAAACTGTTTAAAAAATTAATTAAAAAACCCTTTTCATTCAATGCTAATTAATTTTTTATACAAATATAGTTTGTTCTATAATGGTAGCAGTACATTAAAACATGTTTTAAATTTTAAACAGAATTTGAGCAATTCATTAAATTTGAGCCATTTATATTCCACCACGTGTAGATGATGTGTTTAAGACATCTTATTTTAACAGAGCTGTACAGTGATGAGATGAATGTGTGTAGTACTATTAATAAACTGTGTTAGCCCAACACTTACTCTATTCAGAGGTAGTTGGTTAAGACTATTCACCACTCTGGGCACAAGGAAACTTTGTACTCAATCGGCCCCATGCTTGAAGAACTCTCCTATAATGCAACTTAACCTTTTTTTTAGAGGGCATGGGCTGAAAAAAAGAAATTCTGCATAGAGCTAAAAGATGTCTGAATTGATATGATAGGTTGATATGTATTATTACAACCAGAAAAAGTTTTCATTATAATTTAAATTGTTTTATTTGTAATACTTTAATGGGATTTAGATGAAAAACCTTTTGTAAGTGTGATTTAAGTGTGCTAGACACTGAAAATTGTAGAACAAACATGGTTTCAGAGGCAACTATTTTACCCTCTAAGATCCTAAGGGATTTAACAGCTCAACACTAAATGTCATGTTTGGGGAGGGAGGGAAGGATATAAAAACTCCCTGGAAATATGGAAATATCCATTCAATTTAGAATGAAGTCCACTTAAATTGTGGCTGAAATTTGCTGACGTACATGTTGCCCACAAACATCCTCTAGTAGAAGTTTGTGAAACTATAATTAACGCAATGTACAAACTATTAAAGGAAAACGAAATCACTCTGGATAGTTTGAAAAGCAAAAAATAAGGGAGTAAAGAGAAACTTTTACTGGCAATTAGTTCGGACCACCAAGTAACAAGAAATCAAAACAAATGAGTGATATTCATAGAAACAACCACACTGGGGGCAGACCTAGAGGTTTCTAAAATTTCCTTTAAACTACATGGTCAGAGTTAACAAGTCAAACATCAAAGGGCAGCCAAACCTCATTTGGGGACAGGAAATAAGAGCAGAAATAAAACAATGGTCAATGATGCCTTTGAAGGGAGGCAAGATTAAAGGAGACCCCCAAACAGCCATGTGATGGTAACTCATAACATGGGCAAAGAATTCAGATGGAATTGCTGCTCTTTTGTCCTCTTCTAACTTTTTTATTCTAAATACATCTAAAAGTTTATAAAACGGGTGGGGGCAGACTTCTTTCTCTCCCTTGCTTCTACTGGCTTTATTTTTCCTGTGTTTAGTTTTCCCTTAGATCTAGTTAACCAAATATAGAAGTTCATTCAGATACTCCTGTAGGCTGGAGATTCTCCAAAAACTGCTTAATAGCCACTATGGAGAACAGTATGGAAGTTCCTTAAAAAACTAAAAATAGAACTAACATATGACCCAGCAGTCCCACTACTGGGCATATACCCTAAGAAAACCATAATTCAAAAAGAGTTGTGTACCACAATGTTCACTGCAGCTCTATTTACAATAGCCAGGACATGGAAGCAACCTAAGTGTCCAAGACAGATGAATGGATAAAGAAGATGTGGCACATATATACAATGGAACATTACTCAGCCATAAAAAGAAACGAAATTGAGTTATTTGTAGTGAGTTGGATGAACCTAGAGTCTGTCATACAGAGTGAAGTAAGTCAGAAAGAGAAAAATACCGTATGCTAACACATATATAAGGCATCTAAAAAAAAAAAAAGTTCTGAAGAACCTAGGGGCAGGACAGGAATAAAGACGCAGATGTAGAGAATGAACTTGAGGACACGGGGAGGGGGAAGGGTAAGCTGGGATGAAGTGAGAGAGTGGCATGGACATATATACACTACCAAATGTAAAATAGCTAGCTAGTGGGAAGCAGCTGCATAGCACAGGGAGATCAGCTCGGTGCTTTGTGACCAGCTAGAGGGGTGGGATAGGGAGGGTAGGAGGGAGGGAGACACAAGAGGGAGGAGATATGGGGATATATGTATATGTACAGCTGATTCACTTTGTTATAAAGCAGAAACTAACACACCATTGTAAAGCAATTATACTCCAATAATGGGGTGTGTGTATATGTATGGCTGATTCGCTTTGTTGTAGGGCGGAGGCTAGCACACCATTGTGGAGCAATTGTACTCCAATAAAGATGTTAAAAAAAAAGATGTTAAAAAGTAAAAGATGTTAAAGAAATGATAATGTCTTCTGCAATACTTCTAGGACCTACCTTCTTTTTTTTAAACTTTAAAACATGACTTTTTTTAGTTTTTGATAAACAAATATTTATTTACGTTCTATTTTGTTGTTGTTTAAAGCCAAGCCAACTCAATATCCTTCAATGACATGTATACGTGTTCTAAAAAACATCTCTGACTGAAGGATGTAAGTTGGATGCAGAGGGTGTGTATGGTTACTGAAGGCAGGGCGACCAGAAAGGAAGGAGTTAAATGTGAGGTAGGACAAAGCAGTGGTGATGGAGAAGAGGAGAAGAATACAGGGATTTATAAGGTTAAAGCCTACAGGGTCGGTCAACCATGCCTTTGGATGGGTACTAGAGGACCGGGAATGGGGGAAATGACTTGGACAAATCTAGCTTGGCTGTGGCAGTGATGCCACTTACTGGGAACAGGTGACAGCTTTTGGAGCATTCTTTTTGTAGCAAGAGAAGGTGAAATTGGGTTCTCTGTACTAGTCAAAGTATTTGGCAAATCATATACATTTATTTTTCAAAAATAATTTCTTCCAGCCACAGAAGTAGGTGATTCAACTATTTTTAACTAACTTACTGGTTCTTCGAACATATGATTGTGAATTTCCCAGCACCATTAGACATTTCCCATATTGAAATAGGGACGTTCACTGTACAATATAATAATCTGGGGGTAGAGCTTAAAAAGAACCTACACCAAGACTTCCCTGGCGGTCCAGTGGTTAAGACTCCACATTTCCAATGCAGGGGGCATGGGTTCAATCCCTGGTTGGGGAACTAAGATCCTACATGCCTCACAGCCTGGCCAAAAAAAAAAAACCACCCTACACCACAGGCCCGTCCCAAAACCTTAAAATCAGAATCTTCAGGAGTCAAATCACAGGCATCAGTATTTTTAAAACCTCTTCTAAATGACGCCAGTGTGAAACCATGATTGAGAATTAAAATATAACTGCTAATACCTTGATAGCCGTCTTTCCTAGGGCCCTCATCCATTCTCCAGTTACAGCCTGTGTGTAGCTCCATTCCAGCACTTCTCACATTCTACCTGGTCATACTCTGACTTGTGTATGTGTTTCTGTCTCTCACCACTTCATGGCACCTGGAGGCCAAAGGCTATCCGGTTTTCATCTTTACACTCCAAGCACCCAGCACTTTACACTAAGCACACACTAAATGCCATTCATCCATACTTTTATTACGGGGTAAATATCAGAGATTTAAAATTAGGTTTATCTTTCCCATTATCTTTATTTTGTGGCCTGAAGGCTCTTCCCAGTAAATCTAGTGGGATGCATTACTTTGGAGTAAGGACAAATTTATCCAGAACAAAGAAGATATTGCTCAGCTCTCAGTTTTAAAATAAGCCTTCTTAAGTCATAGTAGAGACAAAAGTCTGAAAGACAACATAGTTTTAATTTAAAAGAACCTTGATTTTCCTAGAGTTAAGTGTTCTGCAGGGGAGGATTGAGGATGTGGTCTAGGAAGTTGGTTTTGCATATCGAGAGCCACAGTCTTGGCCTCAGGGGCCAGAGTGTATTGAAGAAACCACGGAGAAGGCAACAGTGTAAAATGGTATAAGCCTAGTTTGTCTGATCCAAGAAAAGTAGGTGATTACAAGGGAACCAGGAAACTTGATCAGGTGCAATCAATTTTTGAGAAGAGCTCGGTAAATGTCTACTCCTACTTATCTGTCATACATTCATCCATGATCCCAAGCATTAGAGCAGAAACAACTCTGGTCAGTGTCCAGGCAGTTGGACCAAAGGGTACTGGTAACCTTTTGGATATACTGTCCCCACAACTCCAGTGTGGCATGGGAAAAACTAAGTAGAGTTCCTGAGGGCAGATGCAGTAGTGGCTGATAGAACCAGAAAGGGTCTTGCAGCAGATATGTGGGCATCTCAGAAGACCAAAATGAGGCCATGAATATTTTCCAGCAAGTGTGTTAGGACAGAGGCCAAAGCCCAGAGCTCAAGATTCAATGCAATAGTGATGCCTCAATGAAGCTTAGAGAGGAGGGAGGCTGAAGACTGAAAACCAGACTCATGCTTCCATTCTCAACCCTGTCCCCTATCCCAGGCAATAATATTACATATGCATCCTCTGGGATGGGGAAGAGGGTGGGTGGGATAATCTGATTTTCTTTAATGACAAACAAAATTCACCTTAATAAGGCAAGACACTTTTAACCTTCCTGTGGAAATAGAAGGTTTACAATAAAACAAGGTTGAGTTATAGATTGAAAAAAAAATTGCATCTCTATACACATGACTGTATTTGAGACTGTGTGCTTTAAGCTGGACAGATAGACATTTGTTGAAATGTTTGCTGAGTGACTGTAAGTTCTGGGCCATAGACCAGGAACAAAGAGAGTAAGTGAGGCTAATAAGTGAATGCGCAGGCAGTGTGGAAAGTGCTGAGAGGCAAGTCTCAGCATGGTGGTAGGAAAGTTAAGAGCATGCCCAACTCTACAAGGTGTGACATGGGACAGGACAAGGGGGAGAGGGGAATTAGTGAACACATTATAAAGAAGGCAATCTGAGTTGAATTTGAGGGTGAGATGATATTGGATGCTCGGCAGAGAAAGGTGAGTAGAAGAGGGGAGTATTCTAAGCAAAGGAAACCTGCAAAAAAGCAAAAGCATGGCGACTTGAGGGAAAGTGTAAGGCACAGGGTCCTGAGACAGTACTGTGATGATGAAGAGGACGGGAAGCATTCAAGGGACACTTAGAAGGAAAAATAGACTGAATGTGATTGATTGCATGCGCAGCACTTGGGAGAAGTTGTCAGGATGTCTCCTGGATCTGGGGTTTGAGGGCCTGAGTGAGCAGTGGTTCTATTCACAAGAAAAGGACAAGAGGAGAAATCATTTTGGAATGAGAGGGTGAAACTGATGAGCTCTGTTTTTCGATTTATCAAGTCTGAGGTTCTCATGATATACACAAGCTGAAATATCTCGGAGGCAATCTGAAATACTGACAGAGAGCTCACACAAGAGGTCTGAGCTGGACTATAATGCTGAGATTTACTAGGGGGTGAGCAGTTGAAGCTCTGGGTAAGGATGAGTTTGCTCAGGAAGAATGTATAAAGAAAAGACAATGATCAAAAGTAGAATCCTTAAAAAAGCAACAACTTGTGGTGGTGGGCAGACCATGTGAACAATGAGAAAGGGTGGCTTGAAAGGGAGGAGAAACAGGAAGCCAGGGAAGAAGTGAGACTGAAGGAAAAGGGAAAGTCAAGTGTCAACTGAGCACAGGGGCAAGTGGAAAATGATCAGTGGCCACTGGATTTAGCAGATGCTAAATCAGAAGATGCTCATCGGAAGAAGAGTTTCAAAGAAATGGTGGTAGTGAAAGTCAGAAGACGTGGGTTGAAGGCCAACTGGTCAATGAGGAAGTGTAAGCTGCTTTTTCAAAGCAGCATGACTGACT
Source organism: Phocoena sinus (assembly GCF_008692025.1). Classification (NCBI taxonomy): domain Eukaryota; kingdom Metazoa; phylum Chordata; class Mammalia; order Artiodactyla; family Phocoenidae; genus Phocoena; species Phocoena sinus. Next base: position 66,202,578 of record NC_045771.1, on the reverse strand, counting down.
ATGAGAGAGGGCGGGATAGATTACAAATAGCTAAGGCAGTAGGGCAATGCTGCATAACTGACCAAACAAGTTAACAAGGAAACAGAACATGCAGAACACCACAATTAAAAACTCACCACAGGTTCCTATTCCTGTGAAACATAATTCTCCACTAGTGGCTGGCTCTGACATGTATTTCTAAAAGAGTTAACGCCATATCCCAAACTCTAAGAATATGGGCTCTTTTCATTATCATTCACTTCTGGGGTTACTGATGCTTTGTTGAAATATTGAGATGTAATTTTATTAATTTCTATATATTCCTCATATCTTTAAAAATAGTGGAAAGTAATGATTTATAAATTCACCAACATTAAAATATATATTTCAAAAGCATTTTCCAACAATTCAGTAAATTCCAAATTGCTGAAGTCTAGCCACATCCCATATTATTTTCTGAAAATACACTGAATATAAGACAACTTATCCAAATCATCCTCTTAGATGTTGATGTTGTAATTAAATGAATAATTTTACAATCTCATGCTTTAGGTTGAAAAGGTTATGCTGTCATGTCTAGAGAATATTTACTGTGGTCTAAAATCCTACCACAGTAAATGTTTCTAAGGTATATGGCACATCACCTTAATACCAGTGATTGTTTATCATAAAAGGCTCACTTCCCTCAAACACAATCAAGATATGGGATTTAGGTTATATCCATAACCTTAGTGTTGGCCAGCTGGCTTTAGTTTGGTGACAGCTCTAGAGGTTCAACCTATCTTTTTCATACCTGGGTAATAAAACAAGATTGAAGGGATGGCATTGGCTTCCCTTTGTGCCCACTAAAGTAGAAAGTGGTCATGAAATAATTAACTCAGTAACTGTTATAAAAATACTATGATAAAGAAAATGTTGATTCCCTTCTTGGTTTACTGTGACACACCCTAAAAATAAAGTTCCCAAGGTAACTGCAAGATCTTATCACCTTTTAGAAACTTTTGGCGACATAACAACTGGTTAAAGGTTAATTACACAAACACAGATCATGTGGGTATTTGTTCTAAAGTACTTAGGAATCCAGGACTTGATTCTTACTAGAATATCCCTGTGAGGTGTGGGAAAGTTCCACAACATAAGAGAAAATCAGCTTCAAGTATCTCTGCAACAAAATCATTCCAAATGTCTCTAACCAACCATGAGAGCAGGAGATAACTTGAAATTCATTAAAGAAAATTAACTACATAAAATAAAGAAAATTTACTATTAAACAGGTGAATGTCCTCGAATCTTATTATAGAGACTGTCCCTATTACATGAGGCTGGATTTGTGGGGACTACTTCTATGCGCAGATATTACCTATGGGAAGAGAGCGTATGTTACTAGAGCTAGAATTGGTCTATCACAGCATTCAACTACCTAGCCCACTGTGGAAACTCAATACTTGTTCAACAAAATAATAAATAATTTCATTAACAACACTACTTTCGGTAGATTCTAAGCCATATTAGACATAATCAATTCTGAATTCAGCAGATTCTGAAACTATTGCAAGACACTCTGTTGTAGAGGCACATCATCTTCTATACTGCCAAGTTCACTCAGTGGAATGAAAAGGATGTGACAGAAACAGAAACACCCAGGTCCTATCCCAGATCACCATTCAACCTGCATTAATGCAAGTGACTTCCTCACACCTTCTAAGGCATTTCTTCCTCTTGTGAAACTGGGATGGTGACTGCGATTTCCAGATATGACTGTGTGTCAGATGGGACTGAACTAGAGTCGGCTAACATCAGCAGTGTCATTAGAAACCACAGTTAAGATGAAAAAAAAAGAAGGAAAAAGAAATAAGGAAGTTAAGGCTCCAAGAGGTTAATGACTAGCTCAGGACCAAAGAGCAGAGAGTTGGAAAGCTCAGTTGGATACTATTCATGACAAAGAGATTATTGCATTTGTAGAGCAATTACATTACACATAAAATACTTTTTTAGAAAAGAAACATTTTCAAGTAATGGCAGTGATGAATTACATTATCAGTGGGAAGTAGATAGGGGCCTCAAAGCTCATCTAATCAAATACCCGACTTTTATAGATGAGAACCTGAGATTACACTAAACTCGGATGAAAACTGAGGTCCACTTTCTCCATGAACAATACCACCTTACATGTAAAATACTTTACAAATTATAAAGGGATAAAGGGCTATAAAATGTAAGTAGTTGAGGGAGACAATTATTGTGCATTGGCTTTGAGAGATTCTGAGTGCCGTTTTTGGAAATGCATGGTTTAATATACCTGATCATCTATTTGTATAAATTGTGGTTTTGGTTGCAGAGGAATGGAGAGAGAGACTAGTATCTGTTTTCTGCCTAGACCTGAAGGTTAGGACTTAAGCCTGGATAGGGGAACAGGTTAGCATCTAAGGTTGAAAAGGATATTTCCATGAAATTCACTGTGAGATACAGGGCAAGAGTACTGCCATTTTGGGTGCAGACATCTAAGTGTGACACTGGGAATTGTACTTTGGGCATTAATATCATAATTTCAACTGTGCACACAGCTGGTATAATCCAAGACAGTCGAATTATACATTAGCAGTAATAAAACTAGAGGTGTATCCTAACTTAGAGAACCCAAAGAAGTTTATAATTTGCATCATTTTCCAAACTATCTATAACCTTAGCATATTTAATCTCTATGCTGTTGCCAGATTAATATTGCTCAAACTGAACTTTGTGTAGCTGCATTTTTAAAATCCTCAGTGTCCCCTCTATATATATATGAAATAAACTTGTCTGGCCTCTGTCTGATGCTCTTCCCCAAAATACTGCCCAAGGAGAGGCAGTAAAGCAAAAGGCTTAGGTGGGAATCAGACATATGTAGGGTCTAATCCTGGCCTCATTATTTACTGGCTGTGCCACCTTGAGCAAGTTCTATAGACAGTCCAAGCCTCATGCTAACTGAAGCAATAAGTCCCTGAACAATGCTTGACCTAGAAATGTTATGGATGATGATGGGAATGCTGATGTATGTGGTGTGATGAGAATTACGATCCCTAGAAGAAAAAGGACAACATAAACGTGCTCTGTGCTTCTTGCCTTCTTTGCCTTTGCACGTGGGTTTTCAGTGGCAGGGAATACTTTTTTAGGTTTTTTAAAACCTTACAAAGTTTTAAAGACACAACTCAAATCCTGCCTACTAGAGTCTAGAACAAGACCTTGCAATAATACTTCTTTGTCATGATAATAATGAAAAGTATTCCTGACATTAAAGAGGCCTCTTTTCCTGGATGAAAAGTTAGATATTGCCCATCCAACTAAGATGATACTTGACATTTGTACTTGTGCCTTTTCTTTTAATAATTCTGAGAAAATTAAAAAGTGTGAAATAGGGACTTCCCTGGTGGCGCAGTGGATAAGAATCCACCTGCCAATGCAGGAGACATGGGTTCCATCCCTGGTCGGGGAACAAAGATCCCACATGCTGCAGGGCAACTAAGCCTATGCACCACAACTACTGAGCCTGCGCTCTAGAGCCCGAGTGCCACAACTACTGAAGCCCATGCGCCTAGAGCCCGTGCTCCGCAACAAGAGAAGCCACCACAATGAGACGCCGACGCACTGCAACAAGGAGTAGCCCTGGCTGCCTGCAACTAGAGAAAGCCTGCGTGCAGCAACGAAAACCCAACACAGCCAAAAATAAATAAAATTAAATCTTAAAAAAAAAAAAGTGTGAAATAGTATTATGTGTGTGGATGTAAGGGATATATTAATATTTGTTAAAATAGTTTCCCAAAACTCTCCAGGCAGGCTGTTTAGACTAATCCTATGTCAATTTTAAATTCTAGAATCTTTGCTTCCTGGGGGAATCAATTTCCCCCTCAAGCAATGTTTTCCCACACACACTTAGGGACAAAAATAATTAGAGGAAGCTCTGTTCAAGAAGGGGAAATATATTAAAAATTTCAATTTCTGTTCTATGGTAGGAAGAACTAAATCACTACTCCATTCTAAACCTGTCAAAGAAAATAAAAACTTTGAAGTCCTGCTTTATGTGTCATTTCAATACTTGCCAATTAGTCATATGATATCATTGCATCTCACATAAACATGACCTTTTCCTAAGTGTGTAGAAAAAGTGATTATCTTCCATGACACATACATCTGATTTGATCTGAAGACAATTTACTTTCCTCTAGACATCTCCATGTGTGTATAAAACTTACAGTGCCAAGGTCAATGATGAAGCAGTCACCCTTGTTGAAACTGTCCCAGCTTAGGGGAACTTCTGTGGCCCTGACCACTCTCCGACCTTTCACATGCAGGAGCCTCTGAGTGGTCAAGTCATTTGTGAGAACATGATTGAGTCCAGACGCCACACCTCCAGCCTGATCAGTGGAAGGAAGACAGAAAACAAACAAACAAAAAAGGATGAGGCTTCGAACTAGACACAGCAGCTTAGAAAACCTCAGGTGTTGGTGCCAAGCTGCCTGTTAAGCCAAGATAAAATACTCACTTAAGTGCATGTGAAAAATTAAATATGCAGAAGAGAATTTCCTGGCGAATCAACAGGTTTTTGTTTTGTTTTGTTTTAGGCTCTTTGTCCTTCCTATTTTAACCATTCAGTTTAATACTGCAAATATTTACTGAAAACCTTCCATGCATAAAACCTGCTACATAAACAGAAAAGAGCTGTAGCTCTTGTCCTCTGGGAACTAATGGTTCTCAAACCATTGAGTGAGAAGGTAGACAAGGATTTCAGAAAAAAAGGTGACAGGAGGTTAACAGAGATTCAGAGGTCAGAAGTACAGACGAGGAGCGCCTAGAGAATCAGGCAGCCCAAAACTCCCACGGTCACAGCCTCAGGTCAGAGAAGGGAACTGAGTGCTGGCCAGGTATGGGCTGCTCCTAATTTTGGTCCTTGTTTTTTTTACATTAAAAAATCACCTGTTTTATTTATTTAGATAAAGAGTGTATACAAAATATGCCAGGCCTAAGTATTTATACTCTAAATCTGGTTGCACATCCCCAACCAAAACAAAATGAAAATCAAAGTACAACCACACTGAATTAAGAAATGCTGAAGAAAAACAGATTGACTGAATCAAGCACATCTTCTTGCACCATTTGAAATCAGCTTTTCCCTTTTTCATTCTTTTCCCGAATTAAATGTTAAGGACAATAATCTTTATTTACTTCCATAATTAACTATGAGGTAACGTGCAGAATAAAGGTGTAGTGTAAATAAAACTGTTATTTATTGATCAAAAGCCTCCCCGATAATATGGTAAGAAAATTAGCAGTATAAGAAGCCTATAAAATAATCCAACTTTCAAATTTATTACATCAACATTATACAGTAAATCCAAAGAAAGAAGTGAAGCTTCTGGGCTTCCCTAGCGGCACAGTGGTTGAGAGTCCGCCTGCCAATGCAGGGGACGCGGGTTCGGGCCCTGGTCCGGGAGGGTCCCACATGCCGCGGAGCGGCTGGGCCCGTGAGCCATGGCCGTTGAGCCTGCGCGTCCGGAGCCTGTGCTCCGCAACGGGAGAGGCCACAACAGTGAGAGACCCGCGTACAGAAAAAAAAAAGAAGTGAAGCTTCATATGAAATCAACAGCGCATTCTTTAAATTTCCATTGACTTTAGACTTCTCCCCTTCTCCAAAAGGCCCTCATGAATAAAAAGGTTTTGTTAGTATATGCTAAATGTTGACTTCCAGACAATTACAACCACAAGCTTTTACAAATATATAGTAATTTCCCACTTCATAATTTTAAAAAGATTGCCGTATTTCTTGACTGCACAAAGTATTATACAATAAAAATAAATTCAAGTTTTTCACCTACATATTACTATGCTTGGCCACCTTAATTTTTTAAATAAGAGGTACAGTGCAATCTGATAAAAAAATAGCATAAGAACACTGTGTTCTGTAAAATAGTTATAAAATATAGAGTTGACTTAGACTGAGAATACATATATAACATTTAGGATAATTTCATATGGTGAACTATCAGAGTATATATAGTCTGTGAACATTTAATAGTATTTTAAAAATTAATTTTGACTCTAATATTTGATGCCAAAAATGCACAAAAGAAAAACTTTTGTTTCATACATGTCTGTATCAGACAGTAATTCTTCTGTGAATACTGTTTGAATGACCCCTGGAAACTCCCAGCCTCTTTCTACCTATTCTACAGAATGAAAGCAAGGTGGATGATCCTCTAAATCAAGGGCACCATAAATACAGTTTTACTGGCTGACAGATGTCTGATTGTTGCTATTTATAATCATGATTGGGGCTGGGTCTTGTTCAGCTTGGGAAAGGTGCTTAGCCAGAGATTTAATATAAGGAAGTAGTAGTAAGTAATTATTTATTTTTTATTTTATTTTATTTTATTATTTATTTTTTGCTGTGTTGGGTCTTCATTGCTGCACGCAGTCTTTCTCTAGTTGCGGTGGGCGGAGGCTACTCTTCGTTGCGGTGCACGGGCTTCTCATCGCAGTGGCTTCTCTTGTTGTGGAGCACGGGCTCTAGGCACACGGGCTTCAGTAGTTGTGGCTCACGGGGTTGGTAGTTGTGGCTCGCGGGCTCTAGAGCTCAGGCTCAGTAGTTGTGGCGCACGGGCCCAGCTGCTCCGTGGCACGTGGGATCTTCCCGGACCGGGGCTTGAACCCGTGTCCCCTGCATTGGTAGGCAGACTCTCAACCACTGCGCCACCAGGGAAGCCCAACATACGTATTTTTATTATTTAATTTAATCCTTAATCCGTACAACACCTTCACAAGAAAGCTGTTGTTACATCCATTGCACACTTGAGGAAACTGAACACAGAAAGCTTATGTAGTTGCCCTGAGGCAAACAAGCCACTTGTGGCAGAAATGGGTTTATATCCAGGATGATGGCACAGTACATGCTTCTAGTAACTACAAGCCCCAGCTTATTCAAAATCTTGGGTTCACTGACATACGAGATGTTTCAGGATCATTTCACATAAAAGTAACTCATGAATTAAATAAAATAAGAGGTAATAGTTTCATATTTAATAGTTTCTAGCCTAGAGTAAAAAAATGATTTCAAGAGAGAGAAGAGAACTTTTAAGTGTTTTGTCCTGATCCCAATGGCATCACAAAATATTCAACTAAGGCTCTGATCAGGAAAAAGAAGAAATAAACTGGGGCATCATAGTAGGCAAATTTAGTATATATTCAGAATTCTAGTTTAGTTCTGAGGTTTTAGGTCTTCACTGGGCTAATATGGCAGACGGGTGGGGTGGTACGGTCTGCAGAACACCTGTTGGAGACGTTTGATTTTGAGAAAGATTGTTTCTGGTGTGTTTGTCTAAAGAAGGTGTTTCTCACACTTTAACTGAACATTCTTGGAAGCAGGGGGGATAGTGAAGGATGGCCAGTCTGCAAGCGTCACTGAGAGAATTCCAGGAAAAGCTATCCTTTGCTGAAGGTCGCCTTAAAGCACAGACTATTTAATTATTTGGGATTTTGTTTGTTTGTTTGTCTGTTTCAGAAGTAAAACCATTTGATGATTATTGTTTCAGGCCAAAACACATAAATTCTATGTGTGTGTATGGGGGGGGTGCGTATGCCAGTGTATGCATAGGAGTTTGTGAGGCTCAACCACACATATGTTCAACTCAGTGGTTTCATTTGTATCATTTCCAAGATCATACTACACTATTTGGGAAATGTGTGTAGTTCTTTGTATTAACTGAAGTTATAATTGTTATAAATACTGTACTAATATATTCCAGAACAACTGAAATTCCCAAGTTGTGGATTATTTGCAGCAAATTAAGTGATTCTTTCGAATAGCAAAAATGAAAACTATTAATGCCCAAGTTGCCCATATTTACTTAGCATCATTAAAAATTAACCTATCAAATGAAATTAAGTCAGAATATTTCACACATTATACCATATATTCCACAAACATTTATCAAGCACCTATTATGGGTCTCAAGAGTACTGGGGATATATCAGTGAACAAAACAGATTAAAACAAAAACAAAACAAAACAAAAAACCCTGCCCTCAATGAACTTTCATTCTATGAAGATATGAGGCGTGGATGGATAGGAAAAGACGAGGGGGTCATAAAACAGTTTGAGAGAGGTGTTCACCTTGTATTTCAGACCTCCTTTGAAGTAGCCAACAAAATCCATAGACTCATAGCCTTGAAGTTCTCTATTCTGCACAGGCTTGCCACCCAGATAGTCATCCATCTGAACGGTAAAGATGGCAGCTGCTGCGCTTTCATCTTGAGTGCACTCCTTTCCTGAAACGGCCAATGACAGCACCTCATTTATCAAGCAAGAAACAGGATTAAGGCAGAACTTCTGATAAGAAAACACTCAGAAATTTTCTTTGAATTATATGCCAATACAATAAATTTATGCATAAATTGTTCATCTTCAACAGAACAATCAGCAGAAATGGTATAATATAAAATACTATTTTAATAACTAAAAGAATTGTTTTGTTCTCACTTTCCAATTCTTTTATTTTTAATTTTAAAAGAAACGCCGCTGTCAGACTATGTTCGGGAAGATATAATAATATATTCCAGTAGGATTCACATTCATTTGGTATAGTCAGTGATAAGGCTATGAAAACATTTTTCAGTTGTTTTAGCCTTTCTCAGAATTAATCTCCAGGCTTCCAAAATGTCAATATGTTAATATTTGTAAGGAATACAAACATCATGGGCCAGAGCTAAACAACACTTTGAGAATGGGAAAATGGATGTAACTTGACTTTACCACTGTTTTTGAGTACATTTGTCCCCACTTCACTATCTTATTGGCATAAGATAATATTCTCAGAAGGAAAAGGGAGGGTAAAGGAACCAGAATGCTAACATCTTTTGAATGTTAACGTATGCAGTATTACCCCGGGAATTTAACACACAACACACAGTTAATTTTCATAATTCTAATGCAGATCCCATCCAGGCAACCTCACTGAGGTCCAAACACCAATTCTTAAACCCAGTGTCTTCGATGTACACAAAGATCAGAGCCAGGACTGCCCTGATGGGACCTCAAAATTTATAAAAGACATTTAAAAACTTCCACTACTTAAGCTGTGTGAAAATCATTAATGATTCTAGAAATAAAAATAATAGCTAACATTTATACCTTTATAGCACCCTTGCTATGGGCCAAGCACTACGCTAGTGTTTTACACTGATAATCTGATTTAATCTTCAAGTGACCCAATGTAGCAGAAACCATTTTCTACCCTGTTACAGCAGAGGACACGGAGGCTTAGAGAGACCAAGTAATTTCCCTGAGGTCATAAAGTTGACCTTTGATAGAACATGACCCAGAGGCAGGTGTCTGTGACTCTGAAGCACAGGCTCTTAGAAATTACAATACTAGTAGATATTTTTTATACTCAGACTCTCATTACCAGTAAAATTTTGAGGTGATTGGGGAATGTTATTTTCCTCCATGGATAACTGACGTATAAATGTTCAGAAGCTGTAACAATATTATAGTTCAACTGGAACCCCAACTAAGAGTATTCATGAAAGTTGGAGAAAGGGAGTCAGTCAGGTATATTAAAGAAAGAATTGGGGGCTTCCCTGGTGGCTCAGTGGTTGGGAGTCCGCCTGTCGATGCAGGGGGCGCGGGTTCGTGCCCCGGTCTGGGAGGATCCCGCGTGCCACGGAGCGGCTGCGACCGTGAGCCATGGCCGCTGAGCCTGCGCATCCAGAGCCTGTGCTCCGCGGCGGGAGAGGCCACAGCGGTGAGAGGCCCGCGTACCACCAAAAAAAAAAAAAAAAAAAAAAAAGAAAGAATTGGATTTATTTACAACTCCTCTCACTCTCAAAGGGGACCTGTGTAGTAAGTGTCTTCTCAGAAAAAAAATTTAGTAGCTAGAAGAGTATTTGACATGATATCAATTTTGTGAACTTGTTGTGGTCAAAGAAAATTACTTAACACATAAAAAACACATGCAGTTTTGCAGTCTGAAAGGGCCTAGTATCATTCTTCTGTCCACTTTCCCATCCATAAATTAGATTACTAATAAGGGCATAGATGTAGATTTGTACAGAGAGACTTTAAGAAGGAAACTTAAATCAAGGTTAATATGAAAGGTGTTGAGGATGATGTATTTGATATAAATATTCTTACCTGAGTACCAGTTGAAACCGTAATCTCTTTAGGTAGATGAAAATGGGCGGGCATGCGACTAATGAATGAACTAGAAGTAAGTTAGTTAAATTATGCTGTCATTTGTTGATGCTTACGCACTGTGCAAGGCCAGGGAATGTCAGTATGAATAAACCAGAGTCTTCTAAAGAGGCTGTCTTAATGAAGCCAATACTAGCCAATACTAGCCTTTGAAAATGAAGCTTAATGAAGCCAATACTAGCCTTTGAAAATGAAAACTAAAATCAAATTCAGTTATATTATGATGAAATTCTAATAAGTGTTCAAAAACTTACAAATGTTCTGAATGAGTATGCTTATGACTTCATTTATTTTCCCTATGCTAATTTTCCCAATGCCTTCCATGTTATGTTGTTTTGTGTTATGTTATTTTATACTATGTTATATTATATTTGTAAATATGCTGTAAACTTCCTAAAATTGTTTTGGGGATGTGATTTTATATATAAAGCATAAATAAAAAGAGAGGTTTAATGACTAAGTTAACTGAACAACCATTCATGATAAAAAAAAAAAACTCTTGCCATGTTAGGAACACAGGGGAAAATCCCCAACTTGATAAACAGCATCTTCAAAACACATACAGCTAACATAAATTCTTAATGATCAAAGACTGAATCCTTTCTCCCAAAGATGGGGAACAAGGCAAGTACTCCTACTCAACATAACACAGGAAGTTTTAATGACTGAAAAAGGTAGGAAAAAGAAATAAAAAACATACAGATTGGAAAGGAAGAAAAAAATGTGTCTATTTAGAGATGACAGGATGGCCTACATAGAAAATTCTATGGAATCTACCAAAATAAACCTCTTCAGAAAAAGTGCATTCAGCAAGATAGCACGATGAAGATTAATCAATAATAAAAAGCAGTCTCATTTTTATATAGAAGCAACGAACATGCAAAAGTGAAATTAAAAGCACAATACCATTTACAGTCACTTCAACGAAACTGAAATACTCAGATACATATTTAACAAAACAGGTACATGATCTACATGCTAAAAACTATAAAATGGTAATAAAAAATCAGACCTTAATAAATATAAAGACAGTATTCATGGAATGTGAGACTTGTAATGTAATAAATATGTCAATTTCCCCCAAACTGATCTATAGGTTTAATTCTATTCCTATCAAAATCATATTGAGGTTTATTACAGATTATATGAGTCAGTTTGTTATAAAATTAGTGTGGAAAGGCACAGGCCCTAGAATAGCTAAAACAACCTTGACAAAGAAAAATAAGGTAAGAATACTAATTCTATCTGATATTAAGGTTTACTATACAGTCAGAGTAATTAAGTAAGACAGTGTGTTATTGGTGGAAGACACCAATTGGTATAGACACACAGATCAATAGACCAAGTTTCCTTCAATGTAAAATTTTGTAAAACTTTAGTATGTACAGTTTAGTATACTACAGTATATTAAAGTATAAAAGTACAGTACAGCACAAAATGCCACAACCAGGATATTGACATTGATACAATCCACTTACCTTTTTTATATTTTCCCAAGTTTACTTGAACTCATCTGTGTGTATTTGTACATTTAGTTATATACAATTTTATCACATAGGTAAATTTATATATCCACCATCATAGTCAAGATACTGCATAGTTCCATCACCAAAAAATCCCTTATGTTGCCTTTTTATAACTACACCCACCTCCCACCTGAATCCCCCTCCCCTACGTCATCTCTAACCTCTGGTGACAATAAATCTAAAATTTAGTCATTTCCAAATGTTATATAAATGGAATCATATAGCATGAGACCTTCTGGCATTTTGTTTTTCACATGGCATAATTCCCTAAGGGATTCATCTGAGTTGTGTTTATCAACAGTTTGTTCCCTTTTGTTGCTGAGTAGTCTTCCTTGGTATAGATGTGCCACTTGTTTAACCAGTCACCTGTTGACAGATATGTGGGCTGATTCAAGTTTTTGTCTATTCAAATAAAGCTGTTATGACACGCATGTACATGTATACTGCATGAATATAAAACTTCATTTCTCTGGATTAAATGCCCATGAATGCGACTGCTGGATCACATGGTAGTGGCGTGTACAGTTTTGTAAGAAACCGCCAGACTCTTTTCCATAACGGTTGTACGTTTTATATTCTCCTCTACCTCAAGCAATGTACAAAACTCCAGTTTCTCAGCATTCTCTCCAGCCCTTGTATATTATAAGCTCCTTGTATTGTACATTGTATATTGTAACCCAACTTTTTGGATCCCCATGCCTTACAAAGAGCCCAGCACAGATAGATGTATTTAAACTGCTAGGTACAAAGCTGAAATGTTTTTTTCAGGAAGGACCGATGCAACAACTTCTAAGTTACATGCAACAAATTCCTACTTTCTAAAAGAAACAAAAAATAAATTTAAAAAATGAAATAATCTGAGATATGCAAAGGTACTATGGAAAGACACTAAGGGAGAGACCAGAAAAGATGACTCTTCCTCTGTTCCCCCGTTCTGTGTCCCACTTCTTCCTGTTTCCCCTTTCTTCCTCTTACTTGGCGGGTTTCTTCATTTCTACACCAGCCACCTTTTTTTTTATCCCAGGCTGATTTTAACTCTACTCTCTTTCATCTTCCTTCCAACTGACTTCCTTTAGTCAGATTTTCTCTTTCCTTGAACCTTCAGCACTCCCACTTGGAACTTTGTCTCAATCTGTCCCTCTGAATAATCCTCATGAATCCACCCGAATTTAGGTCTTAGAGTAGAATACATTGGATGAAATCCAGCTTGCTTCAGGGAACTGAAGTAGGGAGAGCTGCTGAACAGTTCCACCTACAGGTCCTGCTGACTATAATGCGCTAAACTTTCCACGGTTCCCATGATTTTCTCTTGGCACAAGATCCCTCCCAATTCCCCTCATTTTCCTTTCTTTCCATTAAGGCTTCTCTGCTTCCCCATAACCACAGACACGTGGTGTCTCTTTCATAGTGCTCATGACATTTTACCTGGGTTATATCACTTTTTGTTTTATTGCACCTTTGAGATTGTAAAGTTTCAGGAAAGGTTCATAAATCATTCATATGCAAAAATGCTGGGCACACAATGCTGGGCACGTTGAAAGTTGCTGAATTAACTTATTAATTAACACACTATTAAGTTCAATTTTAGTAGACCTTTAAGATCATAAAATGTTTTTGCCCAAAGCATTTTTTATTACATTTTTTGAAACTGGTGAGCACTAAATGAACGGGTTAATTCGAATCTGTAAACCCTACGAAACACAGTGCTTGAAGAACTTACCTGGATAAGGAAGAACCTATAGAATTAAAACAATTGTGTTTAAAGCCCCCTTGGAATCCTCTGACAAAGTCAAACTTAACTGCTGTCTACACAGCATGATATGAAGTTCTTTCACATTTTAATTCACCAAAATGACAGATGTGGTATTTCAGATACTTTTACTCATTCCAGATCCAAGTTCTAAACAGAAAAACCAAGGTAAGGACATTATTATTCTATGTGGCATCATTCATTCATGAACACAAGTTATACATTAAGGTTTCAGTGGGGAGTTTCTTTTAGGGGGTATAAAATATAAGCAAATCACTGTCTGTGATAATAGGAACAGTGACATTACACTAGGAAACCAAAATGAGTTTAGATCGCAGCCTCAGCCTCCTCAAGCAAGCACAACATTTTAATATCAAGTGCTGTAATGAAACAGTGCTGTCTCCCTCTATGGATTTCTCATTTGGAGTGTTTGCTCCGGGTTTTTACTAATATTGAGAACATCACTTAATGTTCTCTACCATTTTGTTTCTTAAAATCTTCCAATGTTAGTGGAAAAAATGACTTTCAGGGACTTCAAAATGTGTATGTGTGTGTGGTTTTGTGTGTTTTCCCCATAGACTCATGAATAAAACTAAAAATAAACACAGTCTAGGGGAGGCAAGCTGATTTTAAAAGAAGGCAATAAGGCTCAGATAATCGGTGCGTTGTTAGACGGGGTGTGCCCACTGGCACAGGATCTCACAGGGAGAGGTTAGACATTCAGGATGTTTACGGGGAAAAGTAGAACACTCAAGGCCCAGTGTCCTGAGAGCCTGGCGCCGGTGAAGCCCAAAATAATTACTACTGACGAAGGAGCTGTTTTGTTCCAAACTGTCTTCTTGTTCAGATACATAAATAATAAATTTAAAACTAATAATAATAATTATTATTATAAAACAACTCATCTAAATACAAACTCTGCCATACAAAGCTATTTACTGATATTGATAAAGCCGCCAGCATCCTGATCAACAGGAATTTCTCCTAGCCAAACCTGCGAGCAGCGCGGGGCAGGCTGGAATCTGATTTAAAGCGGCCCAGAACATTAATCGCCGCAAATAATAGAGAACTCTAAGCTGACGCCCAAGGGCAAAAAATAAAACTAAATAATTTTCTTAAAGGAATTCTCGCCGTCTGCGGCGAATGCCCACAAACTTGTTTGACTTCATCTCCTCGCTGACAGGGGAACCAGGACTGAACCTATCGGAAGGCGAGCCGAACTTGGCCAGCGCCAGGGTGCAGCCGGCGGCCGCCCCGGGCGGGAGGTGGGTTTGGAGACTGGAAGGTGAAAGGGCGTGAAGCGAGAGGAAGCGGCGCCAAAACCCGGGAGATGGACACGACAAAGGTCAAAGCTAGTGAAGTAAGACTGCTCCCGACTTCGCTGAGCCCCGCGTTTGCAGGAGCGGACGCCAGCGGGGAAAAGGTGCCCAGGCCCAACGGGGGGGGGGGGGGGAGGCCCACGGGGGCTCAACCGGCGCGAAGGGTCTCCAGGCCCGTCCGGCTAGCGCTGCCCTGCCCACCAGCCCGCAAATCTCAACCCCCAGCGGCCACGCCCTTCCCCGACCTGGGCGCGCCCGGGCCCGGCCGCCCGCAGTCTCTCACCGAGCCAGAAGTGCAGGCGGTACGTGAAGCCCCGGCTGGCCTGGGTCGTGTGTAGCACCAGGTACGCATCCCCGACGTAGAAGTCACCGTAAGCGCTCTCGGGCACGGCCACCAGCTCTAGTTTCTCGATCCTCCAGACCTGCAGCCCCGCCTGCTTGCCCGCCCGGGCGAACTCCTCGTGGTACAGCCCCTGGGCCATGGCTCGGGCACGCGATGCTCCGGGAAGTTGGCGGGGTACCTCGCTGACCCTGGAGTCGGACTGAACCCAGACTTGCAGGAAGAACCCTGGTCGCAGCGGTTTTATACGGTTTGCTCTGCGGGGGCGGAGCCCCGGGACCCCCAAACGGGAGGGGCTAAGTGCTCAGGCCGGAGTTGCTTTGGAGTAGGCGATCCGTTCTCCTCCGAAGCGTAGCGCCTGGTATCAACCTCCTATGTCCTTCCCCGCAACCCGAAGAAAATCGAATCTCAGAAACCATAAGATCCTAAGGCAACTTGCTGAAACTCCTGGAAATGCCTCCTCCAAGGAAGGACATTTTCCCAGGCAACAGCTGGAGGAGATCAACAATTAAAACTCAGGTTGGCGCATCGTTTAAAAAAAAAAAAAAACTGGCTATCCAGGTAACAGTTAATCAACAACTCCGTCATTTTATCAGCCAGTCTCGCCATTCCCGATGGACAAAGTTTTTCCGTCCTGATCTTCCCTTTGAAAATGCCATGAGAAACAGCATGTCAGGTTTCTTGGGAAGAGTGAAAACCTGGAAGGATAGTGGTCTTACCCGGGGGACAGAGCTCTGTAAGTCCCCAGGGGTTTAGGGAGCTGTGGTTAATTTGCCACCTGCCTCCTTTGGGCAAGAGAGTTTGCTTTTTAAAAAACAACAACAACAACAGCAGTCCTCCTGAGGTGTTCTCAGGCTGGGCTGTTTCTCAGTGTGATATTATGCTTAGCCTGCCTTCTGAGTTAACTGTTACCTGGCTTCAAGGTGCTAATTTTCTCATTGTTTTCCCTACAGCTTTTGCTTTTGCAGCATGGGCAAAGCATTGTAAAATACAGATGGAAGTTTACTCCTTATTTTGCATTCGTTTAACTGAAGCTGATATGGCAAAGGATTTTATTGTTATTGAGAAAGCAAATCGCTCATGATGTAGAGTAAGAAAGCTGGTTTTTATGCACGTCCATTTTCTGTCACTGTTTTCCAAATTACAGAAGTCCCCGGAAGGTAACTAATAACATACAATTTGATTTTTTCCTTAATTAATTTATGTTTTAAAATAGGTATTACATGAGCATGGTAAAAAAATTTCGAAAGTACAGGTGTGCAATAAAAATGTATCTCTCTTTCACCTGCCATCCGGTTGCTTTCCCCAAAGGCAACTGAGTTACCAGTTTCTTAAGTATTTTTCCAGACATATTTGATATTCTTTCATCTACAAGAATACAGATAACAGAGTAATTTTTATTTTCTAACAGAAATGGTAACATACACACTGTTCTGAACCAATGTATCAAAATATCAGTAGCCAGTACTCATAGAGCTGCTTCTTTTTACTGACTACAAGGTATCAAGGTATTCCATCTTTTAAATGTACTATAACTTATTTAATCTGTTCAAGTTCATAGGCATTTAAATTTTGCCTATATTTTGCTAACACAATGTTGCAAACAACACTTCTGAACATACTTTATTATACTCATGAATTATAACTATCAGATAAATTCCTGGAAATACAATTGCTAGAGGAGTTGGAATTCAATGGTTTTGATGACAGTGATGATAATTATGAAACCAGTCACTACCATTTATGTTCTTCTGCAATGATGGGGCATGGCAAATATAGCTTTCATTCACTTCCCCTGTCCATTCTTGGTTCTGTAGTCACCTAACTACAGTAAGCCTCAGGTTCCTCATCTATAAAATGGGAAAATAATAGCTTTCACCTTAAAAGATTGTTATTTGGATTAAATGCGCAAGTGTTTTTGTCTGTTACATAGAAAATGCTCAGTAATTAGGAGCTCTTATTATGCGGTGGTGAGCTTCCTTTTGCTCCTCTAAACCCCTTCTTCATCCTTCTGTTCCTGGCAGTCTTCCCTTAAGACCAGCCTGCATGGGCTAAAGCAACTGGGCTTCAATGCCCTCTAGCTTAGGGTTTGGTTGGAAATCAGAGGGAGAGAGGACAGTAAGGTCAGAGTATTTATTTCCTTGGCTTCCTCCACCAAAGGTCACTACTTTTAAAGACAAATAACTCTATCTGACTTTTCTCTCGTTTGGATTCAGGCAACTGTCCCCTCAGATGCATTATCCCTTTAGGTTTCTCTGTCCTTCTACTTATATATATATAAAACCTCTAAAAAAAAAAATCTCCTGAATTTTTCTGTTTTGTATGTACCATCTGTCATAGGTTGAGATCCTAATTGATAAATACTATTAGCTACGTTCTCTTTTTTTCTTTCTAACACAAACAGTGATAGGTAGGTTTGAGAAGGCTTATTTTATAAATGAGGAAACTGAGGCTTCAGAACTTGTCAAAGATCACCCAGCTAGTGAGTGGCCGAAGGAGAATTCAAGCTCACTGTGTCTAATTCAGAAGCACATATTCTTTACAAAACCTTACTCTTTCGATCCAAATTATTTGGCCTAGATTTGTTCATATAAGTATTCTTTATATTTTCATTTTCCAAATTTGTCCCTAGAGAAGCTTCTAATATGGTATGTCCCATTCAGCACCAGGAAGCTTAGCTTTAACTTTGTGACTGAGCCGTTACATGTCTTGGTTTTATCTATAAAGTGATAATTATTTGTTCTCTTCTTTCTTCTAGGGAAAAAATATGAAAACTGGTGATCTGGACTTAAGATAATTTAAAAATCAGAGTGATCACTTAAGTTCTGTTTCAGTTTTAGTCATAATTCCATTTCTTCTAGTGAAGGAATTCCTTTTAATGAATAAAAATAAAAGGAAATAATTTCTTTTTATTAAAGAAATAAAACGGAACTTTGATGTATAAGTGAAATTCCCTCTTACTTAGGCCGGCAATAGGGTGAGGCAAGTGAGGCACCTGCCTGGGATGGAAAATTTACAAGTGCACTAAAAAGTTCAATAATCAAGATCAATACTATTTTAAGGCAGTATTTTAAAAATCAAAATTAATGCAAAAATATCATGATAAAAATAGCAAAGTTTAAAATACAGAATTGTTAGCAGTGCCAGATGGGGCCATATTGGAAGCTGAGACAAAGGAAAAATACTAAACTTCTTTTACTTAAAATTTTGATATTTTGGTTTATCATTTTTTTTGCATTACTGTGTCTCATTTTTCTTATCTGTGAAATGGGACTACTGACACAAATCCTTGTAAAATTGTCATGAGCATTAAATGGATAAATAAATATAAACCTGGAATAGTCCTGGTATAAACTCAACTGAGATTGATGAATGGTTAAATCACTTCTCCCAATCCAATCTTGTAAGAATAATGTTTCTAAGTCTAAGTCATATACGGACTGCCAATTTCCTATACAAAAAAGGTCTCTAAAACCAGATGCCATTTCCTTTCCATGCCTTTATTTTTCTTTCTGTCTCTCATAACCTAGGTTCTTAAAATTAGATTATTTTCTCCTCTTCATGCAATTATCCATCTATTGAAGTTTTACTATTTCTTTAAGGTTTAACTAAAGATACTCATCTTCATCATCATTATTCTCTTGGATCCATTAAATTTCAGCATCCTCTCTGCTTCCTCTCTCAGCCCAGGTAGAAACAGCTAAGGTGAATAAGGTTTTTTGCTTTTGTTTTTAACAGGAATCTGGAGGTTTGAGGTGTGGAGCCTCATGGTTGAATTCAAGGTAGGTGTTTTTCTAGAATGTTAATGCCCAAGGGGAAATGTTAGATAGTTTAATCCTTGAAATAAATAACAGTGTTAATACTGTAATTAATTCATTGTGCAATTCATTGGAATGAGTTAGTAAAAAAAAAAACAAAAAGTTGGCTTCAGTGGTCTTCATTATCTAAATCATAAAATCTAGAGTTGAGAGGTATCTCATTTTATTTCCATTATTGCATCATGACCACAGAATTGCTGAAATTAAACGTATGTGAAAGACAGGAAGTACACCTTTTTTTCCAAGAGAGGGAAATGCTTCAAGTATTTTATTTATTTGCTTTTCTTTGATTATAAATAATGAAAGAATGTAATTAAAAATACATTTCTTGGGCTTCCCTGGTGGCGTAGTGGTTGACAGTCCACCTGCTGATGCAGGGGACACGGGTTCGTGCCCCAGTCCGGGAAGATCCCACATGCCGTGGAGTGGCTGGGCCCGTGAGCCATGGCCGCTGAGCCTGCACGTCCGGAGCCTGTGCTCTGCAACGGGAGAGGCCACAACAGTGACAGGCCATGGCCACAACAGTGAGAGGCCATGGCGTACCGCAAAAAGAAAAAAAATACATTTCTTTTACTGGTCATCCTGCTAAATTGTATTAACATGTTTGATTTACCAAATGATTTAAGGGTTTAAGCATGGAACCTGAAGTCAGAAGACTTGAGTGGTGTGAAGATTAAAAAGGTAATGTATGTAGAAGCCCTGTGAACACAGTCCATAAATACGGTTACTAATCAGCAAGGGCTCTTAACCCCAGTACTTATCAAAGGCAGGTGATTATTAAAAGTGAAAATGCACTCTAAGGAAGTGTATTTCCATCCCTCCTCTCTATACCAGACAAACAAGAACTTTTAAAAAAGTCACCTTTTTAATTTTAGATCAGCCAGGATCTAGGACTTTTTCTTTCACCAATTAGTTGGTTTAAAATTGCATATAATACTATAACTATAAAGGCATGGTCATGGCTCAATACTACAGTGAAGGTTTTATTGGTCTTGAACGTCTGCTGTTGTGATAATTTATTTCTTGTAAACCTATTTACCACAGCAGATTGACTCAGCACTTTCTTCATAATATTTTTATTATATATAAATCACCTATTATTATTATTACATAGGAAATAGCTAACCCCTGTGAGATTACTGAGAGAAGACATCATCATTACTTTAGGCGTTTACATATTAGAGAATGCATATAACCAAGAGAAGGGTTGAGGATACAACGTCTCACAGAGATTCATGATCTAAAATGATAGTTTTGCTTTAAGATTATGTTTATGCAAATAGAGATCTGAAGATAATCATGGTTTTAAAACTATGATAGGGCTTCCCTGGTGGCGCAGTGGTTGAGAGTCCACCTGCCGATGCAGGGGACACGGGTTCGTGCCCTGGTCCAGGAAGATCCCACATGCCACGGAGCGGCTGGGCCCGTGAGCCATGGCCGCTGAGCCTGTGCATCCGGAGCCTGTGCTCCGCAACGGCAGAGGCCAAAACAGTGAGAGGCCCACGTACCGCAAAAAAAAAAAAAAAAAAAGAATCACCCATAATCCCCACCCCATAGAGATAACCATCATTAGCATTTTGATGCATTTCCTCCCAGTGTCTACATATTTTTAAAATGAAGTATAATTGAACTATATCATCATGTTAGTTCCAGATGTACAACACAGTGATTCAATATTTCTACAAATGATCACCATGATATGTCTAGTTACTATCTGTCACCATACAAAGATATTACAATAGAATTGACTATATTGACTATATTCCCCATGCTGTACATTTCATCCCCATAACTCATTTTTTTGTACTCTTAATCTCCCCCACCTTTTCACTAGTCCAGCCAAACCTTATCCCCTCTGGCAACCACCTGTTTGTTCTCTGTATTTATGAATTTGTTCTGTTCATTTTTTTTAATATTCTACATATAAGTGAAATCATACAGTATTTGTCTTTCTCTGTTTGACTTATTTCACTTAACGTAATACCCTCTAGGTCCATACATACTGTTGCAAGTGACAAGATTTCATTCTTTTTTATGGCTGAGCAATATTCCATTGTGTATACACACACACACACACACACACACACACACACACACACACCACATTTCTTTATCCATTCATCTATCGACAGACATTTAGGTTGCTTCCATAGCTTGGCTATGATGCTTCAGTGAACATAAGCATACATATATTGTTTTGAATCAGTATTTTTTATTTTCTTTGGAAAAATACCCAGAAGTGGAATTGCTGGATCTTATGGCAGTTCTATTTTTAATTTTTAAAATAAATATTGTAAATCAACTAAACCTCCATACTGTTTTCCCACAGTGGCTGTGTAAATCCATTTCCACTAACAGTACACGAAGGTTCTCCTTTCTCCATCTTTACCAATGCTTGTTATTTGTTGTCTTCCTGATAATATCCATTCTGACAGGTATGAGATGATGTCTCATTGTGGTTTTGATTTGCATTTTCTTGATGATTAGTGATGTTGAGCATCTTTTCATGTGTCTGTTGGCCATCTATATGTCTTCTTTGGAAACATGTCTATTAATTTTAACATTAATTTAATCTACTATTTTGGGGACACAGCATAATCTTGGCATTTGGTCATGTCTTGGTTTATAAAAGTCAATATTATTTCAGAATTTTAAAAAATTCTTATTCCTAGATTTTTTATAATTGAATATATGATACATTTGTGTCATATATATATGCACATATACATATGAAACTAAATATATATATATTTAGCTTTTATTTATGTTTGTTGCTATTCTAATAATAGGCTTATCTTCAAAGTTAAAGGAGTAAAAGTTATACAAGTACATCCATAGATGATATGAAAGGATTTGATAATATTTAAAAGTTACGAAAAGTTATATTTAGAATAATATGGAGCAATTGGAAAGTTTTTTATAAAAAGTGAATGAAAGAAAAGTAAAACAAGATACACATTGGTATGTTCATATTTAGCTTTAAATTGTAAATAAACATATATTACTTTGAGTATTTTGTGTGTGCCATGTACTGTTTAAGTGTTTTTACAAGCATTGCCAACCTAATCATACAACGATCATACCAGGTGGGTGCTACTATTATCATCTCCCTTTTCACAAAGGAAAAATGGAGATAGAGATGGGATAAGAAATTTGTCCAAAGTCATATTTGTACTCAGTGCTGAGTTGGCACCTGAACCCAGGCAATCAGAGTGTTGAACTCACCATTTAAACCACAGGAATCATCTCAACATCTACAAGTGTCAATACTAACATATCTAGGTCCTAACCAGGTGAGATAGCCTAATTCATGAAGAATAGTAAATTGAATTGACATGTATTTAGATTTACCTCAGTAAGACTATGGTTTTTTTAATCTTAGAACCAGAGGTAGAGATTGAGAGTTGACAGGACCTTGGGGAATATATATTTCTTGGTTCCAGGAAATGACATAATTTGTAAAAGTAATCTAACTATAGAATAACATGAATATTTTAAAAATCAAAAAATATTCTAAACTAATGTCAAGAAATTTGAATTTCAAAGCAAAATGGGTATATTTCTAGAAAATGTAAAATGCCAAAATTAACAAAAGAAGAAACAGAAAATCTTAATTGACCAATATACGCTAAATAAACAATGCTGCTTAAAAAGCAAAATCTTTTCTTCTGTAAAGTACCAGATCCAAGAAGTTTTATATGTGAGTTTTACCATGTATATCCTCTATTGTATACTAATATATCTGGAAAACAGGAAAAAAGAAAAGCTGCTAAAATTATTTTCATGAAGCAATTACAGCACATAAACCCCAATGAGGGCAGTTCAAGAAAATAAAATTACAGTTTAGTTTCATTTATGAACATTAACACCAATATCAGATCTAAAATTTTATCCAACCAAGTAAAAAGTGAGTTTTGTTTAAAGGAAAAAATAAGATAATCTCAATATATTAAAAACAAATAAAATCCCTTTATGTCAACATTTTTAGAAAACTAGATAGCTAGGAAGAAGGGAACTTTCTTAACCTAATGACATAATAATAAATGACGGCAATAACATATCAAATGGGAACATTTTAGAATGATTTAATTTAAGATTGGAAAAAACTAATAAGAAAAGACAACAGGAACCCCAGTATGTCAGTAATTTTCAAGAGGGTACAGGAAGGTGTGGACAATGAAAGACCAGAAAAAGAAATAGAAGATATTAGGAATTGCTAGAAAGAAACAAAACTCATTATCTGCAGATGATAATCTGAAAATTAAAAGTCTAAGAATCCTACTGACAATCTGATAGAACAAGAAAGTTCAACAAGATTATCAAATGATTAGAATAATGTGATATAAAATAAGATACAAATTCAAAAAATTTTAAATATATAAAATTGCATGTGTCTATGATTTCAGAGTAGAAAAAGATTTCTTAAACAATACCAAAAATAGCATGAAATATAAAGGGAAAAACTGATAGCTACATGGAACTAAAGATATGGTTTTAAAATTGGACAACGAAGACAAAATTAAATGATGGGGGTAGACTGAGTGAAAAATCTTTTCAATTTCTGTAAATAACTAAGGATATCAAGAATATATACAAAAAAAAGAATGCAGAAAGAATAAAGTCAAGGAACTTTATGAAAAAATGCTGTAAAGATATGGAGTCATGTGGCCACTAGATATACAAAGAGTGTTCATTGATTTGGGCCTCGCTATTAATTGAAGGAACTACATAAACAGCCAATATTTGAGTGCTTACAAAGGCCAGCCATTATTCTATGTGCTTTTAAAGTGTAACGGTTCTGTTCTGATCCTTACAGCAACTCTATGAACTAGGCATCATTATTGTCTCATTTTACAAATTAGGAAACCAGGAACAGAAAGTCCCACAAGTAGTAAGTGGGAGAGCTAGCATTTGAGGCAACACTCCTCACCTCTACAACCACTACAACTTTACTGCTCTGTTACACCATTTCATAGCCAGCAGGTTGTTAAAAATTAGAAAGATAACATGAAAGGCTGGCAAGGATGTGGGGAAATAAGAAATCTCATATAATATTTAGAGGGGCAGCTCTAACATGATGTAGCAATCTCGACAGCAATCTGACAGTATTTAGTGAAAACTGTAGGCATATCTTTTGTGCCCCCAAATTCCACTCTTGGATGTGTATTCCAGTGATATTGTTCACAGGTGCACAAAGAGGCATGTACAGTGATGCCCACCAAAGCATATTGTGCTAGAAAGAAGTTGAAGGCAACCTAGAAGTCCAAAAACAGGAAAATATTTTTTAGGCCTAAGTAATGTGTGGTATATGAATATGCAAGAGAGGAATACTAGTGCCAGAGGCAATGATCAGCATGGAAAAGATAGCAGTGTAAGCAGATTTCAAAACTATAAAGTTGAATAGAATAGTAAGAAACAGAATGTGATGCCATTTGTGCCATTAAAAGCATATCTACATTAATAAAATTGAATTTCATGAATGCACACATTGCAAATGACCATGAACCCTGTGGAATGTGGACTGGAAAAGCATACATTAAACTGCATGTGAGTGGGAGCCTGGTGGGGGTAGGAAGGGGACTGATGATGCAGGAAAGAATGAGAAAAATCATGAAATAAAACATAAAAGAGAGAAGGTGCACTGGTTGACAATAAAAACTTGCCAGGAACCAAGGAGTATAATCAATTCAATTCTGTGCACCTGAGATCCAAAATCCCAAAGCAAACAAAATTAAAAAGAGCAACAAAATTTTAAAAATCTACCTATCTATCTATCCATCCACCCATCCCTCCATTCATCCATCTATGTGACAGAGTTTTTTAAAACGTCGGCATATATATATATATCAATATATAAAATTTAGACCTATTATAATAAAAATTATGTAGGGATTTAAAGAATTTCTGAGGTCTAAAGAATAGCACAGAGAGGATTATTGAAGTTGAATGTAGTGATTCTAATTCCATTTTTTCCTGTATGTTCTTTTAGTTTGTGTGACATAAAGAAACATCTTTAACCCAGGAAGTGTTTCACATGAATTTTAAAACCTGGGTTACTAATTTACTATTTTATGACTGTCTGATTTAAGAATGTGTAGAAAAATACTGGTTTCTATGACATGAAATCCTGCACCCTTATAATAACCTATCATTACAAAAACGTTCAAATAATTAAGGATAATATGCTTTATATTGCATTTATGTTGGCCTTTCTTTTTTTTCTAGTTTCAAAACTTATAATGACCCAGAAAATATATTTACTTAATGAATCAAGGAAACTGCAAGAAGGAAACAGCATGGTGAGTACTTAAAGAGAAGGCAGAAAAATGGGGAAAATATTCCCTCCCTTTCAACTACATTCTTTCCAATGGTCTTAATTACTATCCTCTTGCATTTATGGCCTTTATTAAGTATTGCAATATCTAATTATTTAAATAATGGCAAAAATGCAATGTATATATTCCTTAACAATAAGAAGTTAAAAGATAAAAGCATCTCATTCTCATTTAGAGATATAGTAAAATACTTATGAGTAAAACAACACAGAGTCTGGGATTTACCTTTAAGTACACCAGGAAGAAAGTTGGGGAGGGATAGATGAAATGAAATTGGCAAAGTGGTAACAATTGTTGTTGTTGAGTGACGGGAGTTTAGGGGTCCACTACTCTCTTAAGCCAACTTTTGTATAAGATTTAAATTCTTCATCATAAAAAATTTTCCTTAAAAAATTATAAGTTCTGGCTCTGTGTGATTTTAAAAATCATTTTGCTATAATTGCATTCTGAAATATTTACGAAGGGAATAAAGCTCCTAGAGCTGCATGGCTGGACACATTTGGGAAAGCTTATGATGCCAGTCCAAAAGGCCAGCCACATTCAGGATGAAGCACGGCCTGACACACGTCTCCCATTTCCAAAACAACTGGCAGGTGTGGGCTGCTTTTCCACGTGTGCAGAAAGCATTAGCAAGATTTCTTCTTCTCCGAGTTTATGTGGGGCAGCTCCTGTCTACAAACGTTGCTCTCCCTTTCATTGAGCAATTTCAAAATTAAACTGTCAAGTAATGAGTAGTTATTATAATCAAATAACTCTGCAAAGGAAGTTTCATTTTTTGTTTGTTTGCAATTTCCAAAAGACAGTACAGAGAACAGTTGCCCAAAAAGATTGGTGAGTGAAATTGGTTAATGTTATTGACACGGTTTAGACTGATGAGTATTTTGTTTCAGGGAGAATTTTCTACATTAAAATACCTGTTGAAAATTAGTGACATTTATTTTAAAATTCATACTTTAAACATTTTAAATTATGAGTACTAAAATCTGAAGGAGAATGTTGAGAGGCTGATGAGAACTCTGGAGGTTTCTGCCAAGCAGTTTTTCTGATATAACAATATAACTAGTTGGCTTCTTTCCCTTGTCATATCAAGTAAATTAAGCTGATTTTTTAGAGAAGGTTGACATCTTTCAAAAGGTCACCAGGAGGTTAACTTTCTTTTGTCATTTGGATGACCAGGACAGATTTTCAATTTACGTAGCCTTCAACTTTCCCACGTGGGATTATGAGACTAAAAGTGAATCATTTTTGCAGAAAGTACTCTGCCCATCTGCTAAGAAAGTTTTAAAGTTTCATGATGAAATAGAAATAGAAAAAAAAAAAGTTTTAAGTTCTACCTCAATAAAAGAAAAATAGTTTTAAATTTGAATATTTTAACTGTTTCAACCAGTGAAATAATTGAATGTTCTCCTACATTCATTAAAAAATACGGCAGTTACATTTGTTTTTTCTTCTGTCCTAGAAAACGTAGAAAAGGCTTTCTTCAAGTTAAAGAGAAGAATGAAACACCGGTTTGTGCATCAAATTTTGTAGGCAAATGAATATATCAAATACTTGGTAGTTTAGGAGATATAGTTTAGTGTGGTTTTTAGAGTTGGTTTTCCAGTGATAAAATTAGAGAGGAAAAAATGCTTGAAACCCGTTTCCTGCCCTTTTCATGACTGTAGCTCTTATGGGCACTGAGTGTAGTAGTTAGGAATCTGTACTTTGCATTTAAAAACAAAAAACAAAAACCCAACTACCTGGGTTTGATTTCCAGATGCTCCATTTATAAGCCATATGGCCTTTGGCAAATTAGTAACCTCCTCAACCTCCCCAACTATAAAGTGGTGGTGATGAATATATACCGAACATACACGCGCACACACACACACACACACACAGACACACACACACACAGATATATGAAAACAGGCACATTGTTGTAAAGGTTAAATTAGATTGTGCATTAAATATACATAACAAGTAACTAGAACATTTATAGCATATGCTCAATAAACATTCAGTTATTATTTGCACTAGGATGGCATTTACATTTAATTGAAAATATATAGCAATGTAGAGGGTATTATGCTAGCTAAGTGAAATAAGTCAGACAGAAAAAGACAAATACTATATGATTTCACTTATACATGGAACCTAAAAAACAAAACAAATGAACAAACGTAACCAAACAAAAACAGACTCATAGACACAGAGAATAAACAGGTGGTTGCCAGCGGGGGTGGGAGGAGGGGGAACTGGGTGCAGGTAGTCAAAAGGTACAAACTTCCAGTTATAAGATAAATAAGTACTTGGGATGTAATATACAGCATGATAAATATAATTAACCCTGCTGTATGTTACATATGAAAGTTAAAAGAATAAATCCTAAGAGCTCTCATCACAAGGAAAAAATTTTTTTCTATTTATTTATTTTGTATCTATATGAGATTATAGATGTTCACTGAACTTACTGTGTAATCATTTCATGATGTATGTAAGTCAAATCATTATGCTGTACACCTTAAACTTGTACAGTGCTGTATGTCAATTATATCTCAATAAAACTAGAAGAAAAAAATAAATAAACTATATATAGCAATGAATATGTATAACTGGCAAAATAATTGTTTTGAAAAGATGTTTTAGAAACATATTTGTTGTACGAATGAGATAAAAATGCAGCACGGTTGAATGACTCTTAAAAGTTGTCCTAAAATTCCCTGAAAGAGACAAAATTTTTCTCATTGGAAAACTACTTTACTTGTTTTAAACTGCATCTGGTTTGAATGAGATTTGGAAATCGCTGCTCTGTTTTTCTAAAGTAAATGCTGGATAATCTCCACATAATCCTGATGATGGCATCAGTTTTTGTTTTTTTTTTGATAGTCACTTCATTTTTCAAAACTTTCACAAAGAAATATAAGCAGCAGTTTATATCTGGGTCTTTACCGATTGTTAACGCAATTGTTTGACCATTGACAGTAAGCATGTGACTAGGTCCATCGCTAGCTCACCATTGTTGTACAACTGTATGCAAATATTGAACATTTCTTCTCACTGCTTTCAGCTCTTAATTATCAATATTCTCACCAACCTCAGAATTAAATCAATATTATTGTGGCACCAATAAAAAGATTCTCATCATACAAGTGACAGTATTTTCCACCAAATCTATTTCTTACCTAATAGGACCTTAATATTTTAAATTCACTAATCCTCCATTTTATTCCAGAGAGATATTAATTGAGAGATCAGACAGAATTCAGCTACCTATTGTTGGAGAAGAAAAGGTGCCCAAGCCTTTAAAAAATGCACAAGAGCTCTCAAACTGCTCATGGATGACTCAGAGAAGAAAGGCTAGGACCCTTGGGATCCTAGGAGCTTGATGACATTATCCAGGCCAGGCCGTCTGGTCTACTGTCCTGTTTCAGGCCAGACCCATTCAGAGAATTTTAATTAAAGGTTTAAGAGATGCAGGTTCTGGAGAACAACTGTTGAAATCAATTCTAGCTCTGTCACTTACTGGGTGATTTGGGCTGTTTGCGGTCTCTTTAAAAAAGGAGAATACTAATCTCTAGTTCATATGGTAGTTCTGAGGATTAGTTAAATCAATCCATGTAGAGTGCTTAGGATAGTGCCTAGCACAAGGTAAGGGCCTAGTAAATATTAGCTATCATCATCATCACCATCATTATAAATACCCAGACTAAAGCCCGTATAGACAGAAGTACATAACTACATATATGCACACATGCACATACCTACATATAAATATGCAGTATGAGCCAAAATAGTATGTCTTTTGGTTTTGTCTTACAATATTCACTTACCATGGACTACTTTTTCAGGTGAGTACATGTAGATTTATTTCACTGAAAAATTGCTGTGTTGTAGCACGTTATATTGATGTACTATTCTTACATTGGTGTACCTTTAGTTTTTCCTTCCAGGTTTTTTGCTTTACAAATAATACTTAAAACTGCAGTGTTCTATACATAACTTTGCATATAAATAGCACTCTTTCTGAAGAATAGATTCCAAGAAGTAAAAGTGATGGATCAAATTGTATATCTATTTTTAAAAAATTGATTGATACTCTAAAGTATTCTCCAAGTATATTATGCCTATTTTATACTTACAAAAACTGTAGAATACTATACATTTCTACAGACCCTAACCAGCATTTAATGCTATTAATTTAATTATTGCAAATCCAATGCATATGATATTGTATTGCATTTGGTTTTCATTTGCATTTCCCTGCTAATAGTGAAGATAGCGTATTTCCTTGTATTTATTGGCTGTCTATAGGTACCCTATGACTTTTAGGTTCATATTATTTATATATTTTTATATGTATGGTTTCTTTTTCTATTTCTTTCACTATTGTGTATATCAGGAATATTAACTCCTTGTCTGCTATATGTGTTACAAATATTTTCTCCAAGCCTGTTGGTGGTTGTATCTAGACATTTCTCCTTTTTAAGTGGGCCTTTCCACACTGACCTTAAAATATTCACTCCTACTGTCTTCTAATAATCTTATAGCTTTGTTTTTGCTCTTTAGATATTTTATCTGCATATAAAATAGTTTTGCATTATTTTGGTGGTAAATAAATAGCTTAAATATGTTGGTAGTGAATTTCCTCATAATTAAATATATGTGAACTCAGAGATAGAAACTGAGAGATGGATGGGACTTTAAAGATTATTCAGCCCATAGTCCCATCTTGCTAGTCAGATGATTAAAACCCAGTATGAGAAAAAGAAGTCATTTACTGCAGCACTAAGGGTAATGTGATTTGAATGTTAAGGCTTGATCTGAAATTGCTTCATATGACCAGAGCATCTCTTCCCATGACATTTCTTGCCACACGGGTCTGTATTAAGCAATTTAGCTGGTAGTATTCTCAGGTTTAGCTTCCCCTTCTCTGAAATCATAGTCCTTTATAGCATTATTTCAGGTAGATAGAAATCATTTTTGAACCCTTTTTCTTTCAACATAATTTTTTTTCAAAGGTCTTACTGAGAGAGCCAACTTTTGATTTGGCTCAACCCTTCTGGAAATAATAAAGTTTAATATTCCACCTATAAATATCTACCAGACATGAAAATATTCACTGTTCTAGGCCAGACCCAGGTAGGAAACATATAACTTGATTGTTAAACTATGGAAACAAAGTTTTAAAGGGACAAAAATTTTAAAGGGACAACTTGTGGTACAAATTTGCTTGTTTTTGAGAGGGATGATTTTAGCTTGGTTTTAATTTTTATTAGCATTGCTTATTAGCTTTTATTGTTTCTTTTCTATTTGCTAAAGTAATGTATAAACTGAAGAAAATTTAGAAAATATATAAAATATTAAAAAATTGTACTCTGCGTAATCACTTTAAATATTTTCATATATACTTCCTAATCTTTTATGTATATAAATGTGATATTTTGAGCAAAATTAATATCATATTGCACATGATTTTTCTTTTTGAAATTTACATTCATTATTTAAAATAGCAGTTGAAAATTATGAGATTTAACGTTAAAATCTGGGAAGATTTGTGGCAGCTCAATTTATAATCTGCTGTTGTCCTTGGGGAGAAGGTATCCCTTTTACATGATGTTCATTTTTAAAGCTTTTCTCAATTCTTAACCTTAATATTTTGTTCCTCACTCTTTGAGAAAACTAAGTAAATATAATAGCCAAATTGTCTAAGAAGGTCGCAAATACTGAGCCCAGGCACTCTGGAGCCTGCGCACCACAACTAGAGAGAAGCCCGAGCGCGGCAACTAGAGAAGCCCACGCGCCGCGATGAAGATCCTACCTGCCACAACCAAGACCCGACGCAGCCAAATAAATATTTTTAAAAGGGACCATAGTATTTTGCTTCAACAGAAATCTGGGATGAAATGAATAAGCTCTGTATCAAATTAAGGTTACTGAGCAAATTTTCCCTGTGAGGGGACAAGTATTTGAAAAATATAAAGGATACCAGACCAATGCAGCAAGTGGAGCTAAGAAAACAATGAACTGTTATAGAATGTGTACTTCTCATTCTAGGACACAATTCAAAGCTAGTACAGCAGTGAATAGAGGTAAACGTACGGTTTTGAAAACATTATTTAGAGAGTAAAAAAGAATATTAAGTATCTAAGCCTTCAAATAAAGAAGACAGAAAAGGATTAACAGAATAAACAGACAACAGCAAACAATTAAACAAGGGAATAATAAAGATAATGTCATTAAATGAAATGGAAGACAGAAATATGATTTACAAAACTGAAAGCTGTTTTTTAAAGATCAGTAAGTCAGACATACATTTGAAAAAATTGATCATCAGTAAAAGACTGTGAATGCAAACAACATATAGAATGAAGGGAAATAACTAAAGATATAAAAGACATATTGAAACGTATCAAATTATGTTGTGAATAATACTTTAACAGTACATCAGAAAACCACATTAAATGGACAATGTAAAAATGTAGTGACAAAATTAGTAAAAGGTGAAAAAACAACTTAAATAGAATAATAGCCACTAAATATATCGTATTACTAATGGTAAGTTTTCTCTTAGAAAGACCTAGACAAGGAAAAGTTTATAGGTAATTCCTACTACATATTCAGGGAACAGTGCTAATCCCTAGTTTCTACAAATTGAACCAAAAAATAGGAAAAGGGGAAAAATGCCAAGCTATTGTTATGAGTCCACATTAATTTTCCTTGGCCACATTTTCTCAAGAAGACGTCTTTTAAAAATCATTAAGAAAAGAGGTTTTGGGGGTGGGCAGAGATGAATAGATTGGGAGATTAGGATTGAGATATACACACTACTATGTATAAAATAGATAACTAATAAGGACCCACTGTATAACACAAGGAACTCTACTCAGTACTCTGTAATGACCTATATGGGAAATGAATCTAAAAAAGAGTGGATATATGTATATGTATAACTGATTCACTTTGTTGTACACCTGAAACTAACACAACATTGTTATGTTATGCATTGCCACTGTTGGGAGTATATCTGGAGAAAACTATACTTGGAAAACTCACATGCACCCCAATGTTCATTGCAGCACTACTGACAATAGCCAAGAATGGGATTCAAACAAAAGCCCATCAAAAGAAAAATGGATAAAGACGCTGTGGCACCTATACACAAGGGCATATTAGCCATCAAAAAAGAAGGAAATAATACCATGTGCAGCAACATAGATGAACCTACGGATGACCATACTAAGAGAAGTAAGTCAGAGAGAGAAAGACAAATATCATAGGGTATTACTTATAGGTGGAATCTTAACACTGATACAAATGAACTCATTTACCAACCAGAAACAGACTCATGGAATTAGAAAACCAATTTAGGGTTGCCAAAGGGGAAACATCGGGGAGCAGGGTTAATCAGCAGTTCTGGATTCACATATACACACTAATAACACACACCATCCAAAAGGACGTACTGTATAGCACAGAGAAGTCTACTCAACAGCCTGTAATAACCTATAGGGGCAAGGAATGCGAAAAAGAGTAGACATACATCTATGTATACCAGAATCAAGTTGCTGCACACCTAAAACCAACACACCATTGTAAGTCAACTATGCTCCAATATGAAATGAACATTAATTTAAAAATAAACCAAATGCCTACAATATTCCCCGTAGGCCCCAGTGCAACGGTAAATACGAATATACTGAATGGTGAATGTAATGAAATACTACTCAGCCATAAAAAAGAAGAAAATTTTCCCATTTACAACAACATGGATGGTCTTGGTGGATATTATGCTAAGTGAAATATGTCAGATAGGGGCTTCCTTGGTGGCACAGTGGTTAAGAATCGCCTGCCAGTGCAGGGGACATGGGTTCCATCCCCGGTCAGGGAACAAAGATCCCACATCCTGCAGGGAAACTAAGCCTTTGCACCACAACTACTGAGCCTGCGCTCTAGAGCCCATGACTGACAACTACTGAAGCCTGCGCACCTAGAGCCCGTGCTCCGCAACATAGAAGCCACTGCAATGAGAAGCCCACGCACCACAACGAAGAGTAGCCTGCACTCACCATGACTAGAGAAAGCCTGCATGCAGCAATGAAGACCCAATGCAGCCAAAAGTAAATAAATTAAAAAAAAAAAGAAATATGTCAGAGGAAGACAATTACTGTATGATATGACTTATATGTGGAATCTAAAAAATAAAACAAACCAGTGAATATAACAAAAAAGAAACAGACTCACAGATAAAGAGAACCAACTAGTGGTTACCAGTGGGTGAGGGACGGGGGAGGGACATCATAGGGGTAGGGGATTAAGAGGTACAAATTACTATGTACAAAATAAATAAGCTATTGTACAAGCTTATATTGTACAACACAGGGAATATAGCCACTATTTTATAATAACTATAAATGAACTATAACCTTTAAAAATTGTGTCACTATGTTGTACACCCAAAACATATAATAGTGTACATCAACTATAACTTAATTTAGAAAAAAGAAAAAAAAAAGCTATGCTATAGGTATGCTCTGGGTGGTGTTCGTGCCTGGATGGACAAGGATATTCAAACAAGATGGGTGAGTAGGGAAGGCCAGAAGAAGGCTGCTGGGAGGATGACTCCCAGAAAATGGTCAAAGGCATGTGAGGAGTTAGTGAGTTGGTATGCCCAGGCTTCTCAGATGACAGGACATAGCGTTACTGAGGCAAGGAATACAGGTGTTGTTAACACTTCTGTGTGGAAATAGAATGTTTCCTGTTGTCTTGAAAGGAGGCAAAAGAACGTGGAATGGTGACATGGTCACTGGTAGTTTTCCAGAATTCAGCTGAAATCTAAGAAAAATAATAATTATCTGATCAAGGGACTGGATTCTTTCAGACTCCACTTAAAATGGTTTAAGCACCACGCAAATACTTCATTTATAATTCCTAGGATAGTAGAGCTCCCATAGGATAAAATACACAGTAGTAAAAATAGTCATTTGAGTAGTAATTCTCAAGAGTTAATCTAAGTATTCAACAACAAATCTTAAAATTTTTGCCCACTGTTCTTGCATGTCTTAGTAAACTTTTCTTCCACAACGATCCATAAATGCACTGCATGCATCTGGCCACCTTCTGTGTCTCTTAAGGAAGATGGTACAAAGGAAGTTAGCAAAAGCAAACGTGTATCGACTTTAATTTTCGTTTATCTTTTTAAAATTGCTATTTAATAATCTTTGCTTTAAAAGCTTGCTTTGCATGCCAAATGCACATCTTGTTCTGCTTGGACATACAGGGCTGTTCAAAGCAGCCTTATTTGTCCAGGGGAGAATTTGAGCCATGAAGTATGTGTTTCAGCATCTTTTTCTGAGTGTATGACAGAGTCTTCTTGTCAGTCCTTCTTACTTGAGTGCAATTCACTCAAAATGGGCTGCTCCAAATAAAGTGGGAGTAAACCTGGGTAAGATTCCTCACAATCTTCAGCCCTCAATCCACCATGCCAACTATCTTTGTAATAATAAAAAAAAAAATCCAAAATTCTAGATAATCCACTACTTGCATTTTAAGAAAAATCAGAAATCTGCATGCTTTACTTTTAAAGATAGAAGTATCTTTCACTCCAATAAATGAAAAACTCCTTCATTAAAGCAATCATTAACGACAGTGCAGGAGACAAACCACAACAGCCATAGAGAAAGAGGCAAACTCACCGTGTGTGACACAGATTTAATAGGCCACAGGGCTTTTGGTAAAATTAGCATTGAATCCCAGGTGCATTCATGAGGCTTGTAGGTGATAAATCTTTCTGTAGTGTTCTGCTGACTTTCCTTCAGCAAAGGGCATCCAGTTACTAGAGACAGGAAGACAAATGAGAAACTCAGCAATTACATTAGTCTTTGTTCATGATGTCTCTCAGAATATGGTCTCATTTTTGGAGATAAGGACCCATGAGTAGTAAATTGCTGGGCAATCTATAAATGCGAATCTTAATAAAAATTTGCTTATCCTGTCCACCCTTTCTGCTGGAATTAATTTTGTCCTTCTTCCAGCTTCAATTCAAATCCTACCTTAGTTTATTTCCTTGGAAACCTCTTTTTAAAACTTTTTCACATTAGTGCTTTGTGACTGGAATGGCATATTTTGTATTCTATCTTATATTTGACTTAGACATTTCTTAACATCAAAGGCTTGGTCTTATTGGTCTACAAACTATTCTTGGTATTTTCTCCATAGTGACTCATATATCAGGAAACTTGAGGTGTACCAATTTAATTACACACCTAGAGAAGATCTTTTAAATTTAATCCATGCCAAAATGTATACATTGTTTGCAAATACGTTATCTTAATTTTCCAATTATAAAATTATTTGCTACTCATTTTGAAAAGAAGAAAACAAAATTCAACCATTATCCCACTATCCAAAATCAGCCACTGTTAACACCTTATTGTTTTGTTTATAATTGATATGCAATTATAATATGTAAATACAGTATGTATTATTCACCCCATCCAAATAAAAAATGCTGCATTATACAAATTAAGTCTGCATAAACACTATACAAATAGCACCATAATAATAATAATGGTATGTATATTTACCATGTGTTAGATGACACATGCTTTATATACATTAACTAAGTGCTTTACATATGTATAACAGATTTAATGGTCACAGTAATTCTATGATGAAGATTCAACTATTATCATTCCCATTTACAGATGAGGAAACCAAGATATAGACAGTTTAGGTAATTTAGGGCAATGAAGCCAAGATTCAAAGCTATGCAGCTTGCTTCTGAAATGTATACATTAACTCATTGGTTCTCTACACAGAACACATTGAGTTACAAACTCAATCTTTAATAATATATTAAAAGTTGTGGATAAGAAAGCATATGGATTGTTGCCATTAATTAACTGGGCATTTAAAAAATTTACTGTATCATTAAAGGTGATAAGTAAAAAATACTTTTTAACTTATTTGCCTTTTATGTATTACTATCAATATATAATGCAGAAAATTTATTTTTTTGCCATATGCATAACCTTATTATAGTAACTTACCTGTACTTAAGTGTTGTGATTTAAACTTTAATCCTTTTGGTCCCTTTTCTAAGTTGTCACAAAACTTGGTAAATTATGTTGGTACTAGATATGTAAAGAGCAGATTGTGTTACTACTAATAAATATTGTTTCATATTGCTAACATTCAATTTGGAATTTGGTTTTTCCAAATATTAAATATTTCACCAGTAAAATGCAATTTTGAGGATTTTGTTATAGCATTTAAAACTTGCCTATAAACATTTGATAGAATAATCTAAGATTCAAGACAGTGTATAACCAATTAATTTATGGTGGAGTGAGGACTTCGATTATCCTTCTGTGAATAATTCAGAAATGATATTTTAAACAGGATGAAATTAAAGGAATCTATTCAGAATTTGGTAAAGTAATCTTAAATGCAAATAGAGTTACATGCTTTATTTCTAGAGCTGAATTTATTTCAGGCAATAGGAAAAATATTGAACAAAGCTAAAATAATTTGCTGAGGCTGGAATAGAATAAATACTGACTTTTTAGTAAACTATAAAACAAAGTTTTTTTTAACATGGTTAAAATGAACTAATATAAACTGAAAAGTCCCAGCTTGGTATTGACATATACACACTACTATATATAAAATAGACAACTAATAAGAACTTACTGTGTAGCATAGGGAACTCTACTGAATATTCTCTAATGAGCTATATGAGAAAAGAATCTAAAAAAGAGTGGATATATGTACACGTAT
The DNA here is from genome assembly GCF_008692025.1 of Phocoena sinus. Taxonomy (NCBI): domain Eukaryota; kingdom Metazoa; phylum Chordata; class Mammalia; order Artiodactyla; family Phocoenidae; genus Phocoena; species Phocoena sinus. The sequence goes on along the minus strand of NC_045771.1, from coordinate 66,165,529 downwards.
AACTGATTCACTTTGTTGTACACCTGAAACTAATACAGCATTGTAAATCAACTATACTCCAATAAAAATTTTTCCAAAGTCCCCCATTCCTTGAACTTTTACTTACCCAAGTCATATAATTCTAACTTTAACTAGTGAAATATTTAAATAAACCAATGGCATTTGATATTTAATTGACCTCCCCTCATCTCAAAATGGTAACATATTTCATTTACTACATATAAAAATGTTTAGATGCCCTGGACAAGTAGAGAAGGTTATGGATCAAGGCATCTTGAATTTCCCAACTTTTATCCGAATAGCTCCCAAGAGTTCACTTTTATTGAATATCTCAATATTCCAAACCCTATTGTAAGAAATTTGTATATAATTGTCTCCTTCATTTACTTAAAATAACCATATAAAACATATAGTATTGTTATCTTAAAGTATAAATAAGGAAAGAGGCTTAATAACTTGTACAAAATTATTAGAAAGTAAGAGAACTGGGATACACTGATCCCAGAGGCCATGCTCTTAACTGCTTCCCTATATTTTCCCAATGGAATAAATTTTTTCCTTTTTCTAGAATTTTTTTTGGTATTATCATTCCTATTGCTTCACTCTTTACCTAACAAGAATCGCATTTAGGTTAGTGCACCACGACTAGCCGGGAGGGAGTTCGGGGAAAAGCCTGCACCGGCCGAAGAGGCAAGAGACTTTTTCTTCCCTCTTTGTTTCCTGGTGCGCGAGGAGAGGGGTTTAAGAGCGCTGCTTAAAGGACTCCAGAGACGGGCGCGAGCCGCGGCTAAAAGCGCGAACCCCAGAGACGGGCGCGCGCCGCGGCTGAGGGCGCGAGCCCCCGAGACGGGCGCGAGCCGCGGCTGAAAGCGCAAACCCCAGAGACGGGCGCGAGCTGCGGCTAAAACCGCGGACCCCAGAGACGGGCGGGAGACGCTAAGGCTGCTGCTGCCGCCACCAAGGGGCCTGTGTGCGAGCACAGGTCACTCTCCACACCCCTCTTCCGCGGAGCCTGTGCAGCCCGCCACTGCCAGGTTCCCGGGATCCAGGGACAACTTCCCCGGGACAACGCACGGCGGGCCTCAGGCTGGTGCAACGTCACGCCGGCCTCTGCCGCAACGTCACGCTGCCTCTGCCGCCGCAGGCCCGCCCCGCACGCAGTGCCCCTCCTTCCCCCATCCCCCAACCCCCGGCCTGAGTGAGCCGGAGGCACCGAATCACAGGCTCCTTTAACCCCGTCCTGTCTGAGCGAAAAAACAGACGCCCTCCAGCGACCTACACGCAGAGGCAGGGCCAAATCCAAAGCTTAGCTCCTGTGAGCTGTGAGAACAAAGAAGAGAAAGGGAAATCTCTCCCAGCAGCCACAGAAGCAGCGGATTAAAGCTCCACAATCAACTTGATGTACCCTGCATCTGTGGAATACCTGAATAGACAAGGAATGATCCCAAATTGAAGAGGTGGACTTTAGGAGCGAGATCTATGATTTTTTTCCCTTTTCCTCTTTTTGTGAATGTGTACGTGTATGCTTCTGTGTGAGATCCTGTCTGTATACTCTTGCTTCCACCATTTGTCCTAGGGCTCTATCCGTCCATGACTTTTTTTAAAAAATTCTTTTTCTTAATAATTAAGTTTAATTGTAATAACTTTATTATACTTTACCTTCGTTCTTTCTTTCCTTCCTTCCTTCCCTCCTTTAGACAACGAATCACCCCAAATTGAGGAGGTGGTCTCAGGGAGCAGGATTTATGATTTTTCCCCCTTTACCTCTTTTTGTGAAGGTGTATGTGTATGCTTCTGTGTAAGATTTTCTCTGTATAGCTTTGCTTCCAACATTTGTCCTAAGGTTCTATCCGTCCCTTTTTTTTTTTTTTTTCTAAATATTTTTTAATTCAATAACTATATTATACTTTATTTTATTTTTACTGTATCATCTTTCTTTCTGTCTTTTTTCCTTCTTTCCCTCTTTCCTTCCTTCCTCCCTCCCTCACTCCCTCCCTCCTTTCTTTCCTTCTTTGCTTCTTTCTTCCTTCCTTCCTTGCCTCCTTTCCTTCTTTCTTTACTCATACTTCTACTAATTCTCCCTACTTTTTCTCCCTTTTATTCTGAGCTGTGTGGATGAAAGGCTCTTGGTGCTCCAGCCAGGAGTCAGGGCTCTGCCTCTGAGGTAGGAGAGCCAACTTCAGGACACTGGTCAACAAGAGACCTCCCAGCTCCACATAATATTAAACAGTGGAAATATCCCAGAGACCTCCATCTTAACACCAGCACCCAGCTTCACTCAACGACCAGCAAGCCACAGTGCTGGACAACCTATGCCAAACAACTAGCAAAACAGGAACACAACCCCACCCATTAGCAGAGAGGCTGCCTAAAATCATAATAAGGCCACAGACACCCCAAAACACACCACCAGACGTGAACCTGCCCACTAGAGAGACAAGATCCAGCCTCATCCAGCACAACACAGGCACTAGTCCCCTCCACCAGGAAGCCTACACAACCCACTGAAACAACCTTAGCCACTGGAGACAGACATCAAAAACAACGGGAACTACGAAAGTGCAGCCTGCAAAAAGGAGACCCCAAACACAGTAAGATAAGCAAAATGAGAAGACAGAAAAACACACAGCAGATGAAGGAGCAAGATAAAAACCCACCAGACCTAACAAATGAAGAGGAAATAGGCAATCTACCTGAAAAAGAATTCAGAATAATGATAGTAAGGATGATCCGAAATCTTGGAAGTAGAATGGACAAAATGCAAGAAACAGTTAACAAGGACCTACAAGAACTAAAGACGAAACAAGCAACGATGAACAATGCAATAAATGAAATTAAAATCACTCTAGATAGGATCAATAGCAGAATAACTGAGGCAGAAGAACGGATAAGTGACCTGGAAGATAAAGTAGTGGAAATAACTACTGCAGAGCAGAATAAAGAAAAAAGAATGAAAAGAACTGAGGACAGTCTCAGAGACCTCTGGGACAACATGAAACGCACCAACATTCGAATTATAGGGGTTCCAGAAGAAGAAGAAAGAAAGAAAGGGACTGAGAAAATATTTGAAGAGATTATAGTTGAAAACTTCCCTAATATGGGAAAGGAAATAGTTAATCAAGTCCAGGAAGCACAGAGGGTCCCATACAGGATAAATACAAGGAGAAACACGCCAAGACACATATTAATCAAACTGTCAAAAATTAAATACAAAGAAAGCATATTAAAAGCAGCAAGGGAAAAACAACAAATAACACACAAGGGAATCCCCATAAGGTTAACAGCTGATCTCTCAGCAGAAACCCTACAAGCCAGAAGGGAGTGGCAGGACATACTGAAAGTGATGAAGGAGAATAGCCTGCAACCAAGACTACTCTACCCAGCAAGGATCTCATTCACATTTGATGGAGAAATTAAAACCTTTACAGACAAGCAAAAGCTGAGAGAGTTCAGCACCACCAAACCAGCTTTACAACAAATGCTAAAGGAACTTCTCTAGACACGAAACACAAGAGAAGGAAATGACCTATAGTAGCGAACCCAAAACAATATATAAAATGGAAATAGGAACATACATATCGATAATTACCTTAAATGTAAATGGACTAAATGCTCCCACCAAAAGACACAGATTGGCTGAATGGATACAAAAACAAGACCCTTATATATGCTGTCTACAAGAGACCCACTTCAGAACTAGAGACACATACAGACTGAAAGTAAGGGGATGGAAAAAGATATTCCATGCAAATGGAAACCAAAAGAAAGCTGGAGTAGCAATTCTCATATCAGACAAAATAGACTTTAAAATAAGGACTATTAAAAGGGACAAAGAAGGACACTACATAATGATCAAGGGATCGATCCAAGAAGAAGATATAACAATTGTAAATATTTATGCACCCAACATAGGAGCACCTCAATACATAAGGCAAATACTAACAACCATAAAAGGGGAGATCAACAGTAACACATTCATAGTAGGGGACTTTAACACCCCACTTTCACCCATGGACAGATCATCCAAAATGAAAATAAATAAGGAAACACAAGCTTTAAATGATACATTAAACAAGATGGACTTAATTGATATTTATAGGACACTCCATCCAAAAACAACAGAATACACATTTTTCTCAAGTGCTCATGGAACATTCTCCAGGATAGATCATATCTTGGGTCACAAATCAAGCCTTGGTAAATTTAAGAAAACTGAAATTGTATCAAGTATCTTTTCCGACCACAACGCCATGAGACTAGATATCAATTACAGGAAAAGATCTTTAAAAAATACAAACACATGGAGGCTAAACAATACACTACTTAATAATGAAGTGATCACTGAAGAAATCAAAGAGGAAATAAAAAAATACCTAGAAACAAATGACAATGGAGACACAACGACCCAAAACCTATGGGATGCAGCAAAAGCAGTTCTAAGGGGGAAGTTTATAGCAATACAAGCCCACCTTAAGAAGCAGGAAACATCTCGAATAAACAACCTAACCTTGCACCTCAAGCAATTAGAGAAAGAAGAACAAAAAAACCCCAAAGCTAGCAGAAGGAAAGAAATCATAAAAATCAGATCAGAAATAAATGAAAAAGAAATGAAGGAAACAATAGCAAAGATCAATAAAACTAAAAGCTGGTTCTTTGAGAAGATAAACAAAATAGATAAACCACTAGCCAGACTCATCAAGAAAAAAAGGGAGAAGACTCAAATCAATAGAATTAGAAATGAAAAAGGAGAAGTAACAACTGACACTGCAGAAATAAAAAAAATCATGAGAGATTACTACAAGCAACTCTATGCCAATAAAATGGACAATCTGGAAGAAATGGACAAATTCTTAGAAATGCACAACCTGCCAAGACTGAATCAGGAAGAAATAGAAAATATGAACAGACCAATCACAAGCACTGAAATTGAAACTGTGATTAAAAACCTTCCAACAAACAAAAGCCCAGGACCAGATGGCTTCACAGGTGAATTCTATCAAACGTTTAGAGAAGAGCTAACACCTATCCTTCTCAAACTCTTCCAAAATATAGCAGAGGGAGGAACACTCCCAAATTCCTTCTACGAAGCCACCATCACCTTGATACCAAAACCAGACAAGGATGTCACAAAGAAAGAAAACTACAGGCCAATATCACTGATGAACATAGATGCAAAAATCCTCAACAAAATACTAGCAAACAGAATCCAACAGCACATTAAAAGGATCATACACCATGATCAAGTGGGGTTTATTCCAGGAATGCAAGGATTCTTCAATATACGCAAATCTATCAATGTGATAAACCATATTAACAAATTGAAGGAGAAAAACCATATGATCATCTCAATAGATGCAGAGAAAGCTTTCGACAAAATTCAACACCCATTTATGATAAAAACCCTCCAGAAAGTAGGCATAGAGGGAACTTTCCTAAACATAATAAAAGCCATATATGACAAGCCCACAGCAAACATCATCCTCAATGGTGAAAAACTGAAAGCATTTCCACTAAGATCAGGAACAAGACAAGGTTGCCCACTCTCACCACTCTTACTCAACATAGTTTTGGAAGTTTTAGCCACAGCAATCAGAGAAGAAAAGGAAATAAAAGGAATCCAAATCAGAAAAGAAGAAGTAAAGCTGTCACTGTTTGCAGATGACATGATACTATACATAGAGAATCCTAAAGATGCTACCAGAAAACTACTAGAGCTAATCAATGAATTTGGTAAAGTAGCAGGATACAAAATTAATGCACAGAAATCTCTGGCATTCCTATATACTAATGATGAAAAATCTGAAAGTGAAATCAAGAAAACACTCCCATTTACCATTGCAACAAAAAGAATAAAATATCTAGGAATAAACCTACCTAAGGATACGAAAGACCTGTATGCAGAAAATTATAAGACACTGATGAAAGAAATTAAAGATGATACAAATAGATGGAGAGATATACCATGTTCTTGGATGGGAAGAATCAACATTGTGAAAATGACTCTACTACCCAAAGCAATCTACAGATTCAATGCAATCCCTATCAAACTACCACTGGCATTTTTCACAGAACTAGAACAAAAAATTTCACAATTTGTATGGAAACACAAAAGACCCCGAATAGCCAAAGCAATCTTGAGAACGAAAAAAGGAGCTGGAGGAATAAGGCTCCCTGACTTCAGACTATATTACAAAGCAACAGTAATCAAGACAGTATGGTACTGGCACAAAAACAGAAAGATAGATCAGTGGAACAGGATAGAAAGCCCAGAGATAAACCCACGCACATATGGACACCTTATCTTTGATAAAGGAGGCAGGAATGTACAGTGGAGAAAGGACAGCCTCTTCAATAAATGGTGCTGGGAAAACTGGACAGGTACATGTAAAAGTATGAGATTAGATCACTCCCTAACACCATACACAAAAATAAGCTCAAAATGGATTAAAGACCTAAATGTAAGGCCAGAAACTATCAAACTCTTAGAAGAAAACATAGGAAGAACACTCTATGACATAAATCACAGCAAGATCCTTTCTGACCCACCTCCTAGAGTAATGGAAATAAAAACAAAAATAAACAAATGGGACCTAATGAAACTTCAAAGCTTTTGCACAGCAAAGGAAACCATAACCAAGACCAAAAGACAACCCTCAGAATGGGAGAAAACATTTGCAAATGAAGCAACTGACAAAGGATTAATCTCCAAAATTTACAAGCAGCTCATGCAGCTCAATAACAAAAAAACAAACAACCCCATCCAAAAATGGGCAGAAGACCTAAATAGACATTTCTCCAGAGAAGATATACAGAATGCCAACAAACACATGAAAGAATGCTCAACATCATTAATCATTAGAGAAATGCAAATCAAAACTACAATGAGATATCATCTCACACCAGTCAGAATGGCCATCATCAAAAAATCTAGAAACAATAAATGCTGGAGAGGGTGTGGAGAAAAGGGGACACTCTTGCACTGCTGGTGGGAATGTGAATTGGTTCAGCCACTGTGGAGAACAGTATGGAGGTTCCTTAAAAAACTACAAATAGAATTACCATATGACCCAGCAATCCCACTACTTGGCATATACCCTGAGAAAACCAAAATTCAAAAAGAGTCACGTACCAAAATGTTCATTGCAGCTCTATTTACAATAGCCAGGACATGGAAACAACCTAAGCGCCCATCATCGGATGAATGGATAAAGAAGATGTGGCACATATACACAATGGAATATTACTCAGCCTTAAAAAGAAATGAAATTGAGCTATTTGTAATGAGATGGATAGACCTAGAGTCTGTCATACAGAGTGAAGTAAGTCAGAAAGAAAAAGACAAATACCGTATGCTAACACATATATATGGAATTTAAGGGAAAAAAATGTCATGAAGAACCTAGGGGTAAGATAGGAATAAAGACGCAGACCTACTGGAGAACGGACTTGAGGGTATGGGGAGGGGGAGGGGTGAGTTTTGATAGGGCGAGAGAGAGTCATGGACATATACACACTAACAAACGTATTAAGGTAGATAGCTGGGGGGAAGCAGCCGCAAGGCACAGGGATATTAGCTCGGTGCTTTGTGACAGCCTGGAAGGGTGGGATGGGGAGAGTGGGAGGGAGAGAGACGCAAGAGGGAAGACATATGGGAACATATGTATATGTATAGCTGATTCACTTTGTTATAAAGCAGAAACTAACACACCATTGTAAAGCAAGTATACCCCAATAAAGATGTTTAAAAAAAAAAAAGAATCGCATTTATAAGTTAAATTATACACCTAAGTATAGGATATATCCATATACTAGTGGAATTATTTTTTGACTTCATTTGCATCTCCTTAAATATATATTCACCACCACCACTTTAAATTAGAAATTCTTGCCTATATATTATTTAAATTATTAATCATTAGACTCATTTAAATAATACAATATCCCCTCTTTGTCAATTTTCATTTACTCATCCACTTGTTCCATGATTTGATTTCATTACTACTAGACTGTAAACTCCTGGAAACTGAGGTCTGTTCTCCAATTACACCTCAGTCCAAACTCTTCTTGAGCCCTAGAAAAGCCATCCCTAGTTGGTCATTCCAACTGGCAGATAAAACCCTATCAGAAACATTAACCAGAGTCTTACCTCTCCTTGCTCATTCATTTATTGCTGAATTTGAGTTGTATTGTTCCATGAGAAATAAAGATGCAACTTTATACACATTATATTCACATATACTTTTTTTGCTCATGTAATAGTTGTTATAATTAAGAAATGAATAAAAATAATATATTTCCCCCTTATCTCTTTTAAGTTATTTAGAATCAGATGTTCTTTTTGTACCTGTGAAAAGTTATGTGGTTTTGGATTGAGGTATACATCATTTGGAGATTTTCCATTTTCCACAAATATTAACTTCACTTTATGTGAATCCAGATGAGGAAATGTAGTTATAAATTTAGGAGACATGGCCCTGTTGGGATGATTCCTTATGCTGGGAAAGTTAAGCATTGTGCCTGGAAAAATACTTTTTTTTCTGCTTTCTTCTTCCTTAATGGTCCTTGATGGCTTTTCTGGAAGTCTCAAAGATGTATACAGTTGGGTTTCCCTAGTGGCGCAGTTGTTGAGAGTCCGCCTGCCGATGCAGGGGATATGGGTTCGTGTCCCGGTCCGGGAAGATCCCACATGCCGCGGAGTGGCTGGGCCCGTGAGCCATGGCCGCTGAGCCTGCGCGTCCGGAGCCTGTGCTCCGCAACGGGAGAGGCCACAGCAGGGAGAGGCCCGCGTACCGCAAAAAAAGAAAAAGATGTATACAGTTTATAACTAAAATCAGGAGGCTTTATTTCCCATATGTTGACTTTCATTTCAGATTGTGGTGTTTTCAGGACATTTTTTTTCTATTTGGAGTTGAGATCTTGTGTGGGACCCTGCTGTAGCCCCTTTGCAATATTCCTGCCTCTCCTGCCTTTCCGGGACTCAAAGGCGTGTTCACATGTTGGAATCTGCAACAGATATGGAAATTGGTGAAGTATGCTACTGTAGAACTGTGTATTGAATATTTTCTCTCTGGGCCAGGGTGATCTCTAAAAGATTTATGAAGCAGGAAAAAAAGCTCAGAAATGACAAGGAGTGTGTGTAGAGGGGATGAAAGTATCATGGCTGCTGCGAGTATTTATTCAGCATCGTTGTCACAATAGTCACCACACTAGAGACTAGGGATTCAAAATGATTAACTTGAAATCCATGTCCTTAAGTAACTGAGAGGCTATTGGGAGAAAGGCATGAAAACAAAAACCAAACCTGTGTAACGTGACAGATACTACAATAGTCTTATGAGAAGCAAGGAGAGTGCTCAGCTAATTCTATCAGGAAAATAGAAGTGACATCAAAAGAAAAGTTATCATTTGAACTGATCTTGAAGAATAAGTAGAAATATGCCAGGGGGTCAAGGAAGGAAACAACATTTCACCAAGGCACAGAAAGTATGTAAAATTTGTCATAAGCTATTTCTAGGATTTCTATGGCCACCTAAACCATAATAAGTGCATTGTAGCTTCTACGATTGGGATCTATGGATAAGAATCATGGATTTGCTCTTTGTTGATCTGTGACAAGGATATGGTTGGCACACTTCTAGGATTTAATGAAGGTGTAGTATGTTACTAGACAATGCCAATGAATTTAAAATCTCCATGGAAAGAGGAATAATAATCAATTAAAATATATTTGGCTAAGTGGAAATAAAACAATGCTGGTTCCTGGGAAATAAGGATCTGAGGTGGGGATGAATTTCCTTGTCTTGTGCTAGAATCTTGTGTTGTTTGACAATAACATCAAAATAGAGGCTTTTCAAGATTCTAAATGTTATTATGCAGTAATTCAAAGTTGTGTATAAAGAGAAACTACTTTGGACACACACTGAAAATGTCAACTGGAAAAAATTAACAATAAATATTTTGTAATATAAAATGATAAATTGTTTTTCAACTTCTAATATGAATATATATTTTTAATGACTATGGCCCATTGAGAGAAAAGCAAGAAGCATGTGTGGCAGGAGCTTAGCATATGTATATGAGGAGGCAGTGGAATACAAAGATAGAAAAATCAGTTGGGGTTATATTAGCAAAGGTCTTTAATGACACACCAAGGAATTTTAATGAATCAAAGATAATACAGAATTTCTTAACCAAGATAAGAAACACAAGAGGAGGATCAGTTTATGGAAAAAGACCATAATAATAAGTAGATTTAAACAAAATATATGCCCACTATATAACTGGAAGTATAGGCCTGTGGCTAAGTCAGCTTTTGCTGCAATAATGCTATGTAACAAACTGCCCACAAACTCGGTGACAAAATAAATTTAAAAAAAAATTTTTTGTTACAGGTTGTGGGGAAGAGGCAGTTAGGACTGACTGCTAACAAGTACAAGATTTCTTTTGGGGTTGAAAGACATGTTCTGGAATTAGATAGTGATGATAGTTTCACAACATTGTGAATATACTAAAAACCACTAAATTGTACATTCTAAAATGGCAAGTAGTGAAATTAAGTTATATAAATTTTATCTCAATTAGAAAAAACAAATTAATCATTAAATCATGTTGGATAAATTTCAGTAAACGTAAAAGACAAACTTGTTTTCTGGGAAATAGAAAGAACAAGACTATAGGTGTTATCTAATTGAGTCCACTTAAATTTTGCAAAAAATAGTCAAAGGGAACATGAAAGCTTCTGCACAGCAAAAGCAATCAACAGAGTGAAAAGGCAACCTATGGAATGGAAGAAAATATTTGCAAACTGTTTATCTGATAAGGGGTTAATATCCAAAATATTTAAGAACTCCTTCAACTCAAGAGCAACAAAAACAAATAACCTAACTGAAAAATGAGCTAAAGACTTGAATAGACATTTCTCCAAAGAAGATATACAAATGGCCAACATGTGTATGGAAAGATGCTCAACATCACTAACCATCAGGAAAATGCAAATCAAAACCACAATGAGACATCATCTCACACCTGTCAGAACAGCTATAATCAAAAAAACTAAAGACATTGTCGGTGAGGATGCATAAAAACTGGAACACTTGTACACTATTGGTGACAGTGTAAAATGATGCAGCCACTAAGGAAGACAGTGTGGTGGCTCCTCAAAAGTTTAAAAATAGAACTGCCATATGATCCAATAATCACACTTCTGGGTATTTATCCAAAAAATTGAAATCAGAATCTCAAAGAGATATCTGCACTCTCATGTTAGTGGCAGCATTATTCACAACAGTTAAGATACAGAAAAAATCTAAATATTCATTGCTGGATGAATGGTGTTGGAGAAGGTCATTGTGAGGAAGTGACTACCAGTTGACCCGTGAGCTGGACCTAGGCAATCAGACGTCCCTTACCCCCTACCCTGTCCTTAGAATGTGTGCATCACTTGCCTTTCCTGCTCTAGAAGCTGCCCAAGGACACAGCCTTGTAATAGTAATATGGTGCCAAGACTATCTGGACTGTATACGTGACTTTATCCAGTGAAGTCCTCTCTATAAACTTTTTAAATTGGGGGGGGGGGTGGAGAGCACAGAGATCTACTCATCTTGGCAGCCGCCCAAGACAAGTCACGTGTGTAAGTTCCTTTGCTTCTTAAACCTGCCTACCTCCCAATCTGGAGTGGTCTGCCTCTGTCTTCCATCTCTCCTTGCCCTCCACGTACAGGGGCCAGTTTCAGATTACACCTGTGCAGCTCCTGAGAAGGTTGCAAACTAACAAATGGATAAAGAAAATGTTGTATATACACAAAATGGAATAGTATTCAGCCTTAAAAAAGAAGGCAATTCTGCCATATGCACAAATATGAATGAAGTTGGAGGACATTATGCTAAGTGAAATAAAGCCCATCATGATTCCACCTATATGAGGAAATCTAAAATAGTCAAACTCACAGGAACAGAGAGTAGAATGGTGGTTGCCAGGGTCTGAGGGGGAGGAGGGATGAGGAACTGCTATTCAACAGGTATAAAGTTTCAGTTATACAAGATGAATAAATTCTAGAGGTCTGCTGTACAATGGTGTACCTATATTAACACTGTGTTGTGCACTTGAAAATCTGTTAGGAGGCTAGATCTCATGATAAGTATTCTTATACACTTTTTAAAAAGCCAAATAGAGACAAAAAAACAGTGTGCTTAATATCTGAGTGAGAAGATTAGAAATTCCTCAAGTGTTCAAAAATATGTTATCCTCTGTTGCTCATTAATACGTTAAAAATAAAGGAGAGCTGATGAATAGGGAGCCACTTACAATCTCTACAAAGTTGCTATAAAATAAAGTTAATCACTAAAATAACACACCAGTTAACAAAATATGTGGAAATAGGATTACTATTTCCTAAGCAATGCAAAAAATATAAATTAAATCATAAAATATGTTAATTTCATATTTCTACATTATACGGTAAACAATAGGAATGTCTGCATAGAAATTGAAAGGGTTTATAAATAAAAGATTTTTACAAAAAAAGGGTGAGAGTTTGAAGGTTGGCTGTACCCTTCCAAGATTCATCCAGAGGGGAGAGCATGCTGGTCCATATTTGATATTTTTATTTTCAGTATCATATCTATCTAAACTTAGAAGACTGATGCATGACTTTTCATAACCTGGGCCATTTAACATATAAACCATTAATTCTTACTCTCATCTAACTTTCATCAAATCACCCTAAGATGATCATTTGGCTTTGCATGTACAGTAGTCTACTGGAAGACAATGAGCTAGAAAAAAAAAGTGAGTTAGTTTGGTTTATTTTTCTCATAAACTAATAAATCTGCATGTTCTGTTTTTCGTGTTGGACTCTTCTGAACCTCGCTAATGTGACATCAGCCCTGACCTACGTACTGACCTGGAGCTGATGAAAATCAAGCCCTTGACAGTCAGTTGTTAATTTGCTCCCAGTATATGCCTTATTTTATAACTCTCTTGCCTCATTTCTGACCCTTCACATTTCTGTAGAAATATATTTTAAACTTCTGAGAAGCACTGAAGGCTCAGCCTTGACTAAAATTGTAAATATACCTGTCTCCTGCAGGGCTCTGAAATCTGGTTACATGAGCAAAGAAAGCACATGAGTAGACTGATTCATGGTCAGGGTTTTGTAATCTCCTGCCATGAAAAGCCATGAAGATTGATGGTGTTGGTGAGACAGTGAAGTGTCCCACCAGGACATACAGCTATGAAGAAACTGACGAGGAGGGTTATAAACTGGAAGAATAAGAATAGATCAAGACCTCAGAAGTCTCATTGATATAAAAAACAAGTATCATGGCAGTTAGAGAGCTAGACAGCCATCAGACTAAGAAGCTGTGATTGCAGAATGCAGTGCTGGTCTGGCCCTCTTTTTGACTAGGTAGCTGGGAATGAACACGCTCATCTATCACCTTGCTGCCACTAAAGCTCCCATCTGTCTCTCTCTGTATATGCCTGGGTCTTCCTGACTACCAAAAATTGCTACTATGTGATATTTAAACTAGTGAGAAATTATCTTTAATTTTGCATGATACTTCATTTTGTCCTTATATTATGAATTTATTGTTACATATTATTCCTTGAATAATATGTGTGTAAAATTAAGCTTCTATAGTATAATATATGAATCATGCATTAGCATATGTCATTGTACTCCCAAGACACCCCAGCAGAAAGAAATCAACTGGAGATCTAGTTGAAAGATTGAAGCCTGTGATGGCAATATCACATTATAATCCTCACTTTACATGGAAAAAGCTAAGGCACAAAGAAATACCAAGTCATAAGATGTGTAGCTGAGAAAGTCAGAAAAAGTAAACTAGCAATATTCTCATTCAGTCAAAGATTTAGTGGTAAATGTTGATATTACAAAAGCTATATTTTGGCCAAGATGGCTCACTGGAAATAAAAGAATGGCTTAATCTGCATTCAGTAAGCACAGTTATTCTCCATCTATGAAATTACACTGGTCTCAAGGATCAGTTTAAATGCCACCTCCAATAAAAGCATTCCCAGATCTATCAGGATTCATACTTCCTTCTGAATACAGCAATGGAACTTGAAGCTACATTTTGGCTTGTACCTTGTATTAAAGTTAGTTGTTTACAACATCTGCCCCCAAATTAGAATATAAAATTGAAACAAAGATTTCTATCTTTACAAACACTATGTAGGGTTCTGCATATTTTAGGTTGAGCCATGTGAAATTCCTTTTATTCAAACCTTACAAAATGCAAACTTTAAATGGTTCAACGGTTTGAACCATTTGGCAAGCAATTGGTTGCCAAATTCTGGAAATTACAGATGCTCCTTTTTTGAAACTGTATCTAAAAGCTCAAATATCTAATTATATTTTTTTCTAAATTTGCTTACGTATCTGAGTTTAATTTTGTAAACTTAAGTATTTGGGGAGATAGACAGAGAGATAGATTGATATAGATATATACCTGATACCTAAATGATGCCAACATAAGAAAAGAGCATTGTAAAATATTCTGCTATTAAGATTACAGTGAACTCCTTAGACCACGAATTCATGCACGTTTGTAGGTTTATAAAGAAACTCAACACTTTCTTCCAGCTGGGCTTTCTCCTTCTTAACATATTTCATGATCTCCTATTTATAATATTATATATAAAGAGATTGTTTCTCTCTTAAATGAATTCATCTCATATATCTTAACATAAAACACACAGATTCCAAAGACTTAGACAAATTGACAAACTGGAATAATTCCAAATAAACACAAAAATCAGAAGCATTCATTAGAAAATCAGTAACTTCACTCACCATTTAAAACTTTGAGTTTTAATAAAAATGTTTATGGCAGTATGTCTCAGAAGATCTTTTCTGCAAAACCAAATGAGACTAAGCAAACAGATAGTTTATAAGGGAAACATTTAGCCTTTGCTTTACAAAAGAACTTGAAGTATATTTAAGTGTTACCCACCCGGGTTGCTAAGAAACAGAATTAATTTTCTAAAGGAGTGAAGTCAGAGTAGGAAAAAAGAGTGAAAGCAGGACCTCTAATGTTGTCTAAAACCTAGCAACAAAGCAATAACTCCCGAGCTCTTTTTTGAAAGGTTAGAAAATCAACATACTACAAAACTCAATACTCAGTAAATGTCAAGAGGAAAAAAGAGAGAAAATAATTCCACTCCAGTGCAGTTTTCCTGAATGTCTTGACAATTTATTTTTCATATTTGTTTAGTAATCTCTTTTGTAAGTCAATGTGAGTTGACATTTAATATAAACACAATTTGAAAAACAGTTTCAACTCTTTTATTACCTTGGGTTGAAGAAGGTTTGAGTTAATTTCCTTAATGTTCACTTTATAAGGCAAATGAAGATTACAAGTTCGTCTTCCTAACTTATGGCTTAACCTACTGATTTCTGCAAAATAATTTATGGAGAAAGCTTTCTATTTTTATTGATCAAATTCTACACTCACTGATAATATATATATCTTGGTGAGATTTAAAAAAAATAAACTTGTCATAGAAAATTTCAAATATGTACCAAAGTAGACAGAATTGTATAATGAAACTTCATGTAACCATCACCCGGCTAAAAAACTGATCAACTTATAGCTCAAATTGCTTTAAATATACCTCCAACTTAACTCCCTCCATTCCTCATATTATTTTGATGCATCATATCAACTTATCAGTAATTATTTTAGGATGTTTCCACTAAAAGATAAAAACACTTTTATTTTAAAAGTGTATGCATAGCACCACTATGACATGTAAAACAAGGAACATCAATTCATTGATATTGAATAGCCAGGCAAAATTCAAGTTTCTAATTATCTCACAAAAGTCAAATATTTTTGGTTTTGCTTTTTTCTTTACAGTTTGTTTGTGATTTGGGCTAGTTATTCACTCTCATTTGGTCCAAAAAATTCCCGTGACCTGAGCATTAACTTCTCTCTTCCTCATATTTTTCTAATGAGGCGTAAAATTTCCTGAACAAAGATCTCTAAGTCTGGAGTCTTTTGACTAGCTTAACTATTGTTTCGTCTGAAGTGAAAGTTCGCCACTGGGTGGCAGTGCATTACTTATAATTTTATCCCAGTTTGTAAACTGAGACTCGAAGATAAATTTGCCTGTACTGTTTTCCCCAATATTCAATTTCACTGTGTTTTTTCCTTGAGGAAATGACACTAGAGTTGGGTTTACTCAATTTCTTACAGTTTTGATATAAAATTAATCTATCTTTATGCTGATTGTATTTCTCTTTCTCTCTCTTTGCATAGAGATGCATATGATTCTTTCTCAAAAGTATATGTTCAAAGTGCCTTTTATATTTGGTTCACTACTATTGTTTGCGATGTCAAAATACATATGATGTGGCCACAGATTTAAAGAAAATTATAAATAATTGGCTAGAAAAAATACAAACCTATAGGAATACATCTCAAGACAGGTACTAAATGTCAAATGATCCATCCTGACAGTTACTCTCCTGGGAAGTTAATAAGGGGTAGGTCCTTGAAGTTTAAGAACCTCTCTGAAAATTTCTTAGAGCAACTAAGATCTAGTCTACTTCTTGACAACAACAAAGTTCTTAATAAAAAGGAGAGGAAGGGAAGATGATTTAGATGGGTGGACAGCATAAAAGCTACTTTAATTCTCTTTAATGCTTTCATGAATGCTTTTCAAGAAGTTTCTGTTAGGGAAATACTATTTCATGGTTAAGTGACTCAAGTTATATATAGAACCATCCAAAAATCTCCTCTTAAGTAGATACTTTGAGTGTATAATAAATTTTTACTGCACATGAATATGTGTGGGATGTGCAAGGATCTGTTGCTCAGCTTCCGCAAATTTAGGAAGGTACCCTGTTGTGGAAAATAAAAACCTCCACACTCTGACTTTTTTTTTTTTTTGCAGTATGCGGGCCTCTCACTGTCGCAGCCTCTCTCGCTGTGGAGCACAGGCTCAGCGGCCATGGCTCATGGGCCCAGCCGCTCCGCGGCACATGGGATCCTCCCAGACCAGGGCACGAACCCATGTCCCCTGCACCGGCAGGCAGACTCTTAACCACTGCGCCACCAGGGAAGCCCCACTCTGACTTTTACGTCTCCTGGTATTAAGGAATACGCACATTTTTTCTTTACTTTAATATAATTTTATTATCATCTCCAATATCTAGGTTTTTTTCTTTTAAAAATAACACATTAGATATTTGCCCTCTGGTCTTTGGAATTTTGGGTATCATAAAAAGTAACAAAGCATCATCTTATCTCTGCAAATTAGTATCCCTTATTTTTCTGTGCAGAGATGAGGGGAAGAAAATTAAAGCATGAGAGTGATCACCATTTAAAAGTGAAAAAGAAAATGTCCTATAGTGTTTTCCCTTCCTTTCCAGCTAATCTCTTAAGCTGAATTCCTTGGCTCCAGTTTGGGGAAACTTTTTATTATTGTCTCCTAAGGGTCAGTCACATAAGCTATCCCACACCACCTCTCACATCTTTGTTTACCTGAATTATGAGCCACACTTAATTTAAAGTAAGATTCTAGAAATTAGAAGAGAAGAGTTTTTATTTTTTATTACCCACCACTAAGAATTTAATAGCTTCTAGTTGGAAGGCATTGAATGTGCACATTTTTGGAAAAGCCACTTGAATAACGTATGTTTATACAAATGAATTAACTTAAAGTGTACTGTAGTAATAATCTTATCACGTAAATGTAGTTTGAAATACTCCATAAATTAACAAGAAAAATAGGTTTTCAATTATGTTCAGAATAAGAAAATAAGAATGAGGGAGTTTCTTGGGCAGAAGGAATAATATTAATGAATGCCATTATGTAGCTGAACAGTTTTGCTTCTGTTTTATCTCCTCCCTTATGAAAGGGAACAATTTCTACACTGAAAATAGCAAACATGAAGAGGAACAAATTGAAGCTTGAGTTAGATGAGGAGACAAGATACTATACTTATTTACACGAATTCAGGTCCATAAAACCATAGGAGTTACACTTCAGAACAATGAGAGAACTGGCAGTGGGAAATGAGGTGGTACCCTGTGAAACCTTGTCGAGAGGACAGAGTTATATGAGTGGATATTGGAGATTAGACACACTTGAGTTTCCCCTTGACACAAGGTGGGCCTCTTTGTGAGTGCCACCTAACATGCCACACAGTGTGGGTTAAGGAATGGATTTTACCGGGGTAACAGTTTTACAACCAAAGATCAGAAAAAAGGGGACTTGAGTTCTCAGATCTCCTAATATCCTCTAGGTGGGGAATGAGGAGTGGGGCACACAGTTGAACACACGGTAGATGAACATTCTGGGTGACAGGAACTCCTCCTGTTGCTCTCCTGTTTACAGTGCAAGTCTGAGAGCACCTTTATCAGTGGGGATGTGGGGAACAGAGTACACTGACTAACGAGTTAACTGCACACCAGCCTTACTGAGTTTGGATGCCAGCTGTTCACAGGAGTGTCTGGGAAAGCCAGCTGCTCAGCGTTTGGTGACTTTGGGGACCTGTGCAAAGTTCAATTCCTATATTTTGAGGAAAAAAGCTAACAATGCAGGGGGAAGCTGAGATTAGAAGCAACCCCTCTCATCAGAAGAGGGAAGACCTCCCTATTCTAGCTGTCTCATTGTCCAGGCAGATCAAGGTGAGCTGCCTGGAGCATCTTAGGAGAGTCATGCTTATTGCACTAGAGAACGTCAATAAATTCTACAATAGGTTTTCTAGCAGACAACTGGTGAGTACTCTAGGGAAGAGGGGCTTTCTTTTCACTATTAGAAATGGAGATCAATTCACCGTAGATTTATCTACAAAGCAGGGCTGTGTATGAATAAAATAGGCCTAATCATATGTGATGCTTTCACACTGTACATAAATTTGGCTGCTCTGCACTGAGCCAGAGACTGCCTGGGTCATTGTTATTGATGTTCATAGCTTGTCTGTTGATTTGTGCTGTTTTCTTTCCTTCCTCCCATGAGACTGCTCAGATTTACCATGGTTAGAGAACCGCTCCTTCAGTTATCCATGCTCAAGTCACACCAATTAAAACATGCCCCCTTGACAAGAGTGTGAGTGATGTTTCAAAGAAGACTTATCCATTCCACATTTACTCACCAGGTCAAGCACTACAGTGCACAACACTGTCCCACATCTAAAACCAGCGTTATCAGTGACCTCTCCTAAGGACCTAGGCAAAATGGCAAACATTGCCTTCTCACCTCTTTCTACCACACCCTTCAGCCTCTTGGTGCCTTCCTTCACTCCCATGTCACATACTGCTGTCCTTTTGTCATCCTCTGGTGGTTGTGAATTCTTGTTTTACCACTTCATTTAGTCTGTTGCCTTTTATAGCATTCTAAAATACATGTTTACTCTCTTTTGTGCCTAATAAAAATACTAACCCTGTTCATCATTTTTAAACTTAGTATACTTTACCTCTTTTCTCAAAGTACTCATAAAAAATTTTAGTTCTATTTGTCCAACTTCAAAACAGTAGAGAAATGGATTTAAGAATAATAAATAATCTACACGTCTTCCACAGAGTGGCAACTGAAAATTTTTCTTGACTTAATAAAATACTGACTAACTGATCTTTGCTGTGTGCCACTGTTCTAGGTGCTTTACACTTGTTAATACACTCAATCTCACAGCAACCTTTGGAAGTCAGTCCTTTTATTATCTCACTTGACAGATGAGGAAACAGAAGGAAAGAGTTTAGTGACTTGTTCAAGGTTATAGAGCTAATAAGCAATGGGGCCAGAATGAAAATCCACCCCATCTGGCCTCAGAGGCCTGGTTTTCAGCCTCTGCAGTACAATAACTCTAAATCAGTGGTTCACAAGGTGGGGTCCCGAGACCACTAGCATGAGTATCATTTGAGAATGTGTTAGAAATACTAATTCTCAGGCCCTACCCAAAAACCTATTGAGTCGGAAACTCTGGAGATGGGGTGCAGCAATCTGTGTTCTAACACACCCTCCAGGCGATTCTGACGTTCAAATTCAAATTTGAGAACCTCTGCTTTAGAGGTTACTGAGGGAACTGCTAGTACAGATTCTAAAACTTTTTTTATCTGCTTTTTCTTTATGTGATTTTAATGACTGAAATCAGAGAAACTTTAACACACTGCAGTGCATATGTTAGAACACTTGTCAACACTGATAGAGGTATAGAAAATTTTTAGAAAACTTAGCGTACATTTAAAAAGCAAAACCAGGAATTCCCTGACGGTCCAGTGGTTTGGACATCATGCTTTCACTGCCGAGTGTGGTTCAATCCCTGGTTGGGGAACTAAGATCCCGCAAGCCACACAGTGCGGCCAAAATAATAATAATAATAATAGTAAAAATAAATAAAAAGCAAAGCCAGAATCTATTAATGATTTTAAGATGATTTAAAGGAAAAAATTTTTACTTCTGTGAAACTAGGTATTGAAAAAACTATAGTGGACCATAATGGGGAAGTAAGATTTTTTTAAAGAGAGACATAAGCATAGACTTAGCAACTTTTAAAATTATGTATTAAAACATATTGCAAAAACTAAGGGTCTCTGAAAATGCAAACTTACATTTGAAAGAATCATAGCATAGAAAACTGGGTCCCATAAAGCTCCATCCTCTCCAATTCTCATAATTTTCCAGAGTACCATTTCCATTGTCTTTATCGTCTCTGTGAAAATATATACCCCTAGAGAAACTGGAAAACAATATTTGGCATAATAGTGAAAGAGCAGTTATTGATATAACCCGAGTTATGTACTTTAAGCATGAAATACTTTGTGCTCAGTGGATGTTGTATGGCAACTCTTGTTAAAATTTCCCAGAGTTATAACATTTAAATATTTTCTTTCATTCGTCTTTTATATATAGAAAGGGCTCTTAGACAGTGTCACAAGAAGGATTCCATTAATGACTCATTCCCCTCAATCAGAAGTATATAATTTGGGTATCATTTTTCATGTGTCAGGGATCCTCTGTTCTGAGGAATCTGTGACACAGAGAAGAGCCCTAGAAAAAAACTGCAACGTTGATATGATACACCTTTATTTCCCATTGGCCTTTTTCTCATTCCACCCTTTACTGGCTCTCATACTGAGATTCATCCCATCCAAGTCAAACATGCAGAGTTTATTTTTCAGAAGGCACCCCCTTATTGAAAATGACCTCCTCTCTTTACTCCATGGATCAGGGGTCAAGTAACTAATACATATTTAATCCCTGCTACAATCAGAATACCTCCTTTTGATAACAAATCAACATTTGGTGTCACTAGTAGTGTGCGTGGCACATTCATAACCCCAATCATAGAAAAACTACATTATGTCTCTTCATCCTGAGATTACTTATGTGAAACTTATTGGTAATTTCCCTATCTATCCCCTCAGTAAAATCCAGGAAGCTTGCCTTACAAAAGGGATGGAGTTCTTAATAAAAATTTGTAATTCTCATTCTTTTAGAAGTTTGGATGGATATGTGTGTGTATGTGGGAAGGAAGTTTTTAATTTTCAGAAGATTTACTATTTAAGCAGTGTCACACAGAAGAGGCACAAGATTTGGGGGCTTAACTAGTAAAAGTTTTCTCTGTAGTAACTTAACTCCAATGGCTAAAACTAAAACTTTTTACTAATGAATTAAATATAAATTCTGTAGTGTTGATAAGAGGAAGAGAAAGCTGTGTCTACTGAGGGAGAAGCCAGAAGAGACAGAATAAATACAGACGTCCTCAAATTCATTTTTAGGTTTGAATCAGCTGTGACGTGCCCAAGAACTGGAAACATGAACATTCTTACCTCTCAGTATTTACTTATTTACTGAATAAGTGTATATGTGGTCCTCTACAGTAAAAGATCTCATCCACCCATAACAAAGTCTTCCAGGATACAAAATTATCAAGAACACATTGGGAAAATAAGCCAAACTCCTATTTGCAGATTTCAAACTCCCAGTGACATGAAAAGTCTTTGTGGAATCTATGGGAATTCCTTGTCTTACCTGAGTCCTGAAAATGTCGAGTCCTGTATTTCTGCCGTAAACCTCTTTACCTCAGGCAGTTTCACCACACGACTAATTGGTCACAGGACTATTTCGCCATAAAAGATAAATAACTGGTTGACGGTTACATTACACTAGAAAAGGTAACCTATCAGTCTTTGCAAATTCTTAGGTGAGCTAATCCAAGCCTGGTTCTGTTAGGGTGAGTTATAACTTGTATGTTTTGTAATGGAAAATAATATTATTTAAATGCCATTAAAATTTCTCCTAAGAAAGACTTTATTTCGAAATGAATATATTTCTTAGGCTCCAATTAATATACTGTGATGCAGTGAGTCACAAACCTTGGTCCATAAAAAGTTGTATCAGAATTTTACAGGGTGGCTTATTATCCAGAATCTTGGGCTCCATCTCCAGAGACTATATTCAGCATGTCTAGGATAAGCCTGGGAATCTACAATTATAAAATGTTTCCCAGGTGACTTTGATGCACAATTAAGTTTAGGAAAAGAAATATGGAATTTAGATTTAGAAGGTGAGACTCAGGTCTAGATAATTCTAGACCAATTCTATTGTCTATTCTAGACCAATTCTATTGTCTCTTCAAGTGTAGATTTCTTCATCTTTAACACAGATGATAATATCCTCTATCAGGGTTGTGAGGATCCCTGAAATAATATACACAAAAAAAGGCAATTCTGGAATAGAAAATTACCTAACTACTGAAATACATTTTAAAGGCACTGATGCCTTTTTATACAGACTTTATGAAATCTTAGAATGCTTGCTATGCCACAGCCCCATTCCAAGGAATTCCTAGCCTGAAACCCATTCCAAGGAATTCCCAGCCCATAGCATCATTACAAAAGGTTCCCATGCCAACAGGCCTCATTCAGATTCCCATGCCAGAATTTTTCAAGGCATTAGTACCAATTTGCTTACTTATGTATAAATACTATTAATAATAAAAGATTTTCCTTTTTAAATTGTAAAGTTTTATTTCACCTTTTATGAGTTTCGTTTTGTTTGGGTGAGCTCCTTCCTTTTTTTCTTCAATAATGTAAACATTATTTTCAACTCTATAGTTCTTTTTGTTAATGAAGATACTGGTTAATTATAGAAAAGTGGTTAAAAACAAAGTTACAACCATAAAATAAAACATTATTAAGCTGTTAAAAAATGCAAATTTCTCACATGTAATTTAAATGCAAATGTAGTATAAAGTATATATACAGCAGGATCCTGATAATGTAATAAATTATACCCATCCCATACATATATATAGTTATATATGTCTATATGATGTATATTTCAAATCCTGAAAGAATGTATATGAAAATTTTACCTGTGATTGTAGCAGGTTCACTTCTAATATGTCTCTATTATCCCAATTTTTTTTTTTTTTTTTTCGCTGCACTGCATGGCTTGTGGAACCCGAGCCCTCAGCAGTGAAAGAAAGGAGTCCTAACCACTGAACCATCAGGGAATTCCCCTGTATTTTCCCAATTTTTTACATTGACTGTGTATTATTTTACAATTTTCAAAAAATTACTAAAATTATTTCTTGAATTTAAAAAAAATAGATGAGCATAGTAGAGGATATAAATGGCCAAATGATATCAGATCTCGCCATGTAAATATCTGCCACGATTCCCTGCGTAATTCAGGCACTAGCATAAATAAGACTTTCAGCTTGGCCTAGGAGACCAGGGGGTGTGGGCTCCCCCAGGATGATGCAAAAGCTTGTAAATCGGTTCTATAATCTGAGGAGTAGTTTCCAGTTACACAATTAGCCAAAACTCAAGATGTAAACATAGTAAATACCCATTTTCCCAGCAGAGAGGTTAGTCCCACCTGACCTATAACAAGTGAGACTGGTATAGCAATTTCCCTACCATATAAGAGTCAAGGGATACTAAAATGTAAATTGAGCACCTATGTGTACCTCATTTCAGACTGTTAGTAAACCAAGTATGAGATGAAATAGATAATAAATAATTTCACCCAATAATAGAATAATTCAGACATTTGTGAAATATTTTTTAATTGACTTTGTAGGGACATAACAGAGAAATGTCATAGGATGTCATAGGTAATAGGTTGAAGTCATTTCTTGTCATGACTTTCAGAATCTAAAATTGCCTGTAAAGAATACCGGAAAGGGACTTCTCTGGTGGCGCAGTGGTTAAGAATCTGCCTGCCAATGCAGGGAACACGGGTTCGAGCCCCGGTCCGGGAAAATCTCACATGCCCCGGAGCAACTAAGCCAGTGCGCCAAAACTACTGAGCCTGTGCTCTAGAGCCTGCGAGCCACAACTACTGAGCCTACATGCCACAACTACTGAAGCCCGCATGCCTAGAGCCCATGCTCCACGGCAAGAGAAGCCACCGCAGTGACAAGCCGCATACCGAAATGAAGAGCAGACCCTGGGCTTCCCTGGTGGCACAGTGGTTGGGAGTCCGCCTGCCGATGCGGGGGACAGGGGTTCGTGCCCCGGTCCGGGAGGATCCCACGTGCTGCAGAGCGGCTGGGCCCGTGGGCCATGGACGCTGGGCCTGCGTGTCCGGAGCCTGTGCTCTGCAACGGGAGAGGCCACAGCAATGAGAGGCCCGCGTACCGCAAAAAAAAAAGAAGAGTAGACCCTGCTCACTGCAACTAGAGAAAGCCCGCGCGCAGCAACGAAGACCCAACGCGGCCAAAAATAAATAAATAAATAAATTTATTAAAAAAATAAAGAATAATGGAAAGAAAACCAAACAGAGAGGGTACTGGCTTTAATGAGAGAAGAACCAGGTTTGAATTCCAATTATACCACTTGACTGTAGTTGAGTGGACTTAGGCATGTATAATGACCTCTCCAAACCTTAATTTCTCAACTGTAAACCTGAGATAATTCTACTGCCTACTTTACAAAGTGTTCTGAGAATGAAATAAAGAATTGTGTGTGGAAATATTTTGTAAAGTAAAAAAATTCACACATACATGTGCACATATTCACACACATATCTAGTTTTTTTTTCCCCACCCTGGCAACTTTTAATCCATTTAAACTACAATTTATTTACAATTAAAATGACTACCTAGCTTTTTATTTGTTTAAGAGCCAGTGAGGATTTCACAGATTCAAACAGATATCCTGAGATGTAAGATACTACAAAAAATATTTTCTTCCCCAAAGCAACAGAATTGAAGATTTTAAAAGAGCAGAATCAATTCAAATCTAGCAACAGATTTCAAAGCTTTTACTTTAGATCTTCAAGTCATTTGCTGCAGCCATACCTCAGACAATATTCCTAGTAGGAGGGAAGTTAAAACACCAGTTGAATGATTTCCTGCTGGGACTCCATTGTCAGCAACCTCCCTCACATCCTATTTTGGTATGACTTTCACACTTCAGGGGGTTGAAAAATGTTTCTTCAACTCGTAAAAAAATGGAGACCCTACATTGTGTATTTATATGCCAGCTCTATTTGCACCTTATCATTTACCAACCTGAACTAGTAACTAAAATCAAAAGCAAAATAAGACTTTAATCTGTGTATCTAGCAAAATAAAACTTTAATCGGTATATCTGAGTACATTGCCCTGACATACACACACTTTCAACATATAATTTGCATTTTCAAATAATTACACTAATGACTCTCCTTGGAAAATAGTTATGTGCAATCAAATAGCCAAATTATTATACTGTTTCAAGTCTTAGACTAAATCAATGTGATGTTGCTCATCTAAACCAGAAGATTCTCAATGACCTGGGAAGACAGATAACAGAATTACTTTGGTCAGCCAAGTGAAGTCTTAGTATTTTTTTCCGATTTCTAACACAACTGGCACTCCAATGCAAGTACTAGTTATCTATATGTGTTACTGTCATAATATTTTTAAGTACACAAGTCCTGGAAAAAGAGATATCTTATCCATCCAACATCAAAATTAGTGCTTCCAGGGGAGAGAGAGAGCACACAAAACACATAAATAAACAAAAACAAAACACAAGTCCATTGAAACCATGACAAGGCAGTACAAAATGTTTTACATTGATCCTCCTCTTCATTGATTCTTTCTGAGGCAGAGAAGTCTCCTGATTGGTTGTTGGAACTTAGAATTACTCAAGATAATTATAACCGAATGGCCAGAGGGATATATGCTGCCATTATGTCCTTCACCACAAAGAAGCACTGACTCCCATAAGGAATACTGAATGTCATATTTGCCATGAAGGCAGCAAAATAAGAAATAAAGAAGCAAAAGAATGTTATCACTGATCTTAATGTATTAATATGGGCTTCAGTGCTGGCGTTTCTAAAACCAAGAGGTTCATTTTGCATCTGCTAAGCGTGCTTATAGAGAGAAATGAATAACATAACAGTTCACCTCACAGATATGGCCAGAGGAAATATTAATGCCAAGTTGACAAGAAGCACTTCATTAATCTGCTTTGTCTTGAGTTTAGTCCTCTTTAGCATGGCATCCCTGAGGACATCAATATCCACATTTTTAGGGTAATCCACCTTGACACACAGAGTTGCAATGCTCACGGAGGTCAGCAGGCTTCCCAGAAGCAGTCAAGGCATTAACTTTGAGATCCTGAATTTCAGCCAAAGAAAACAGTACTGGGTGAAGTGTGTTATCTTGAGGCAGTAAAATACAGAGAGACAGGTGGCAAACCAGAGACTGACAGAGCTGAAAAACATCCCAAAAAAATCGTCGCTGTACCATAAATTTTTACTCTATAAAAGAGTGGAAAGAACGTGAGAAAAACTTTACCATTAACACTATCTGCAAACCAAATCTAGACATCCCTATGCATATGAAAAGGAGATGCATTGCTGTTAGCTTTCTGCTTTTGACCAATTCATTGCAGTTGATGATTATAAGAAATCCATTTACTGTAATCCCTGTGATAAATTCTGCTGACATGAGGATAACATGAAGACGAGCTGACAAAGAGGAGGCCATGTTTCCTACCATAAATCTTACCTTTTCCTTGTGGATGGTGTCAAATACCTCCTCCATCTGATGTTGCAGATAGAAACATACAGCACTGAGAAATCTGACCTTCTGCCAACTTCTGGATCGTAAGTAGAGTCTAGCACTAGACTTTTTCTTTAAGGAAGAAAAACTGAGGGAGTACTTTTTTAATCTGGTGCCCTGAATTTGAAACTGAGGGAATGCAAATCCAAAGATCTGAATAATGGTTAAGTCTTCCAATTACATCCCAGTAAAAACTGCCATATTGGCATTATTCAGTTCTCACGCTTACTCAATTATGCCAAACATCTGATTATAAATATTTTTTATTTAGGTTAACACTATTTCCTTTGTCTCTTGTTTTTTCCTAAGGACAAATGCCACATTCTTGGGACAGACAGCTATTTCTTATTATTGGCACAAGTATCCAGTCTCAGATGTGACTGTTTCTTTTTTTCCCTCATAATAATCACTCCAAGACACTTTGAATGAATCCTTCCTGATCCTCTACCCCCACCCCAGCCCCACAAAAGACAATTTTTTTCTTCAGACTTGAAAATCATTTCCTGGGACCTAACTTTTTTTTAAAATTTATTTATTTTTGGCTGCGTTGGGTCTTCATTGCTGTGTGAGGGCTTTTCTCTAATTGTGGCAGCAGGGGCTACTCTTCGTTGCGGTGCGCAGACTTCTCACTGCGGAGGATTCTCTTGTTGCGGAGCACAGGCTCTAGGCACACGGGCTTCAGGAGTTGTAGCACACAGGCTCAGTAGTTGTGGCTCACGGGCTCTAGAGCACAGGCTCAGTAGTTCTGGCACACGGGCTTAGTTGCTCCGCGGCATGTGGGATCTTCTCGGACCAGGGCTCGAACCCGTGTCCCCTGCATTGGCAGGCGGATTCTTAACCACTGCGCCACGAGGTAAGCCCCTGCAACCTAACTTGGTATAATAATCCTTCATTACCCTAAATGATCTCTCATATTTTCAGTCTTCTTGGTAAAATTCTGACCTAAGGGTCAGCAAACCCCAGTGATAAAAGTAGTACATATTCAATCCACATGCTTACATCAAGTCTGCTCATGCTGAAGAATAACCCTTCAAAAGGTAGATGGTACAGAAACTTCAAACCACAAACAGAGGGTGTAATTACATAGGCGTTAAAATGATTTTCCTCCCTTTATTGCAAAGAGATGTTCATATAACCTTGCCGAAAATTAGTTACATCACATGTAAGGTGTAAATAAATCATTACTACTTCATAACTAATATATGGTGCTCAAACTGTTTAGTTCAGTGGCTAGGTCATACTAGGCACTCAACACATGGTAACTACTAATTAATACTATTAAATGTCTTATTTTATTTACCTCAGCAAGAAAATATTGATTCTGTTAATATTTTCGATAAGACAGTTGAAATGTTTTCAATAAGAAATAAGATTATAAAAGTATAGAAAATAGAAAAGCAAAGAACTGGACTTGCCACCCACTGTCCACACCATTCATGGTTTTTAAAGCCTACTAGCCCATGAAAGCACATGTCAGCGCCACCTGTGTAGCGTTCCCCTGCTACCATCAGGTGACCTTCCCACCCATTTTCTATACATCACAGATATCCAAGATTTATCCCATCTCTATCTCTCCTAAAATGCTTGTTTTGTGACCTCTACATCAGTTTGCCTTTGGTGCCTGGACTTGCCATCTTCCTTGTCTACAAACCATGACTTTGTCCAGTGAATGGTATTTGCCTTGCCCCATCGCCTCTAGGGTCTATTCCCAATTCTAGGTACAGGTGAAGAAGCTTCATCTCAATTCCAGACTCTAGACAAGTGTCATGTTCCTGGGGTGAAGGAGAAGAAATGGGATTTGTACAGTATACAGCTTAGTGTCCTAAATTACCTCTCTGAGACTGGGTTATATTTATTGAGTGATGGCATTTAAAAGGATATGATAACTGGATTGTTATTATATCTGACTGCATCTGGATGTCATGGGACTAAGGCAGCAGGCAGCAAATAAAACTTAATAGTAAGAATTCAGTAAATATTGTTACTGAATTTTTATGGAAAATGAGACACAACTCAGTTCTGGAAAGATACAGAATTTCTTAGGATTCATAAAAACCTTATTGGTAGAAGAAGTGTATCAGATTCCATCACAAAAATCCCCATTTTATAGAGAAGGATATTTTGGAATCCTAAAGACTAAGTGACTTATTCAAGGTTTACATGAGTAAAAACTGGCAGAACTTGTATAGATCATTTCAATTTTCTGATCTTACATTTCCTCATAAGCAAAACAAGTGAAGAGGAAAAAATGAATTATCTACAATTTTGAGTTTGTCAACATTTTCACTCATCTTCTGCCAAAATCTTGAAAGTTTCTTCCAAAACCTTGAATTAGTTGAGCTGCCTTTGCATGAGCTTTGTCCCATGTAGGACACAGGATAAGATTTCTTGATCCACTGATTAATATATTGGATTAATATCCTGTTTTTGAGACAATTGTTCTCAACTTCTCCCACCCCAGCTGAGTCATAATGTTTATTATAATTCTACTTTGAAGGTCTTTCCATGTGCAAATTATAATTTGTGTCTCAATCAGTGAATGAGGAGGTAGAGGGGAGCTCAGTTTCTCAAAGAGACTGCGTAATTGAGGACTTCACTATCTCCTTACCACATCACTAAAATTCAGCTTTCATTGTACCATGGAGCAGTTTAAACCAACAGGAAATTAAGGATGCAACACTTCTGAAAATTGTATAAAGCTGCAAAATGTAAATAACTGCTCTGAACTGGCTGAATATGACATATATGTATCCAAGAAAATAGAAGAGAGGCAAATTTGGGAAAGGGACATTTTAATTTTTTCATTGCAATTGAGTAAATGTTAAATTACATAACAGAAGCAGACCAAAGAAGAAAGGCTTATAGTCCAAGAGTCAGAGAGAAGTAATTAGAATGGTGTACTAATAAAAGTAAGACACATGCCTTCTATCTCCATCCTGAAATGGACTGTAGCCCACCTTCAGATGTATAACATTCCTTGTAACATGCACGTAATCAGGAAAAGTAGCTCACAGCAGAAAATGTGGAAATAAAAACAAATGTATTCCCCCAAACTGAGATATTATAAAATAATTTATAAGTAAGTGGGGTGTAATTAAATAATACACTTTTACCAAAATACCGAGTTCAAAAAGCTCATTTAATTTCTTAAAATTTTCTAATATTTTTAGAAGATAGAATTATCTCTATTGTAGAGATAGGAAAATATGTCTTGAGGTGTTAGATAACTTACCTAAATTTAACCAGACAATGCATGACAAAGGTAGAAATATGTTTTGATCTCCATATACACAAACTGATACACTTCAGACACACTTAGTCACACTTTCTACATAGCTGAGCAATTTCTTATTCTGAAATATAAAAAGAATACAACTCTAAATCATAGTTCAGAACACACATAATAACAATTAAAAAAATCATGAAAGCCTGATACTATTTAGCCAATTTTGAAGACCAAATTGTTTCAATACATTTAAGTAAACATTTACAGTGTTTAGACATTTTGACAGTGATCTGTGCCTTCTTCAGTGTTTTTTTTTCCAATATCCATTTTTTTCAATATCTATTTCACACACAAAGTGATCCTATTCCAACACAAGACCCCTCTATACCTTTATATTTCTGGAGGCACTGTGGACTCAAAATGAAAATAGGTAGCAATTTGTTGGAGAATGATATATTTGTTACTATTTTCCTGATCTTTCCAAGGATAAATTCTTAAAAGGAAAGATTTATAGCAGCTAGAAACCAATCAGCAATGAGTTAAAACTCCAACACCATCATTTATCTTCTTTAGCTTTACTATGACAGCTCAGGCTGTCCATGATACAAGATCAATTTCTGTCCTTTGGGTTTTTTTTTTTTTCATGTCCTTTGTTTATGAGAGATATCAAAAGCTTAATCAAACAATATTTTTCCTTGTCTGAGATCTAGCTGATGCTACCTTGAGACAACATTTGTAGAAAATAAAAAGCTCTGTGCTCAATTTTAGTGATACTGACATTTCAGAAGAACTCCTAATGAATTGAACTGGCGATATACGAACCTTTCAGAAGATCATATGAAGCAATCCATCCACAGTGAACAAAAGAGTAGCACAAACTTTCCTTGATTTACATATGGATGTGATCATGTGGGCCGTCTGTGCTAACTCAGAGAAAAAACAGAAAAACAGATTATGTTCAAAGCAGCATGTGTAAATTGAGCTTTACCCTAAAAGGTATCCACATATAAAAATGTCAACACTACTAAGAGACATTATTTCTTCTGAACCCAAAATATCAACCTAGTGTATGTATGACTGTGACATCCAAAAACTAGTGAAAATAATAGAAATGTTTCCTCTTCTAAGATTACATGCATAGTACATTTGTGTGTGTGTGTGTACAGTAACATGTGTACTTACATTCTGCTGATTCTGCCCTTTGGAAATGTAACATAGATTCTAGGAAACAGGTTAACCAGCTGATTCTAAAGTTTGAATACTGGATTTTTGGAATTGAATTTTTCATTTGGACTAGATATGTGTTACTTCTTTTAAGTGCATATATTCTGATTCTCTAACATTTGGCTATCACTGGTAACAGGTAGAGGAAAATGAGGGGGAAATTCTTGACAGAGTTTATGTATTAATGCTAGAGCAGTTCTGTCTCTAAGTGAAGAGGAGTATATGTCCATTCACTGTAAATCTTGCAAATTAACATGCAATGACCAGTCAATGGTTAGCAGTAGCCAATAAATATGACAAATTATAAAGTGAGCCTATTTTTCCTAGGAAGTTTAAGAATATCTGTTAAAAAGGTAACTCAATATGACCATGGATTCTATAAAAGTGAAAGCAGAGTCTATGGTGAGTGTCTCGTTCTCTATCATTTGTATTAATTATATGGTCGTTGGCATCTTAAATATTATCCCTGTTGTCACATCTGTATCTTTGCAAAGGTCTGCATCAAATCATCACATTTTGGATTAAGGTTAACATCACATTTAGCTTGAGAAATAAGAATCTAAACCTATGATATCCTTTATGCAGTTCAGCAGGTATCAGCATGTGAACTCACCAGATTTCCAGTGTACTCTGGGCTCCATCTGTAGATGATGTATTAAAAGGCATCAAGACAGATGAAAACGTAAATCGCGGGCTTCCCTGGTGGCGCAGTGGTTGAGAATACGCCTGCCGATGCAGGGGACACGGGTTCATGCCACGGTCCAGGAAGATCCCACATGCCGCAGAGCGGCTAGGTCCGTGAGCCATGGCCGCTGGGCCTGCGCATCCAGAGCCTGTGCTCTGCGACGGGAGAGGCCACAACAGTGAGAGGCCCACGTACCGCAAAAAGGTGTTAATTATGAATACAAGACTGGCTTCTAGGGAATACCTTTTCAAATCAGTTTTTTCCATAGCAAATCATCTAGACACAATGATGTCCACTATTTGATTATAAAAAAACAAACAAAACAGCTTTTTGGTGTCATATAATGTAGATTCAGAACATTTATCATGTTCAACAGTGTGACACAGTGGACTTACTGCTCCCCCAGTTAATGGGGTATCTTGATTGTTTTTTTCTGGTTAACTAACATATTATTGATCTATTGTGAACTTCACTTAAAAATCAGAATACTTATTGTATGTTTTTGTTTATAAGAAATCTCATTTTCATATTTCTTGTATATTTTTAAAAGAAAACTTTCTAGTTTTTTTTACAGAAAACATATTTTCTTACCATTTAGATTTTTGCGGTCATAATCCATCGTCAAAATACAGATATTTTTATAATTAATTATTGTATTGTTCTTCTTTCATAACTAATACAATAACATTATTTTAACTTTTATCATTAGTAACTAGGTCATAAAATATCTAAATCTGTGAAGTAATAAAAGAGATTACTAATTAAGTAATACTTGAAATTGCTTAAATGGCATATTTCTAAAGATAAAATCATGTACTATGGTTTTTAATCCCATTTATCTAGTCTTCATTTTGTTATCAAGATATTTTGTATATACAGAATGACACATATTTACATGGGGGAGGGGTTGTAGTTCCTGCTGTGTCTGCTTAGACATTAAATCACCGCAGTGTAGGTAAATGCAGATTTTGTTTTATGTAAATAAGTGAGATGGTGAGTCTTTTTACTAATACATATTTACATGTATTATCCAGATTTTCACTGGTGACAGTAAAACTTAATAGCCATGGTGCTTTACGGAAATGTACTTTGAAAAGTTAAAAATACCATATAAACATAGGGAAGCATTATTATAGATGAGTTAACTATTATTATTATTGTTTGCCCTCATAATATAAATCTGTAATCATAATTTAAATCCATTATTAAATTTACTAGTCCAATAAGCTGAAATACTGAAATAATCTTTGGTATGGAAAGAGATCTCCTTAGCTGAGCAAATATTCATGAAGATATATGGATGCTTTGTGCCACACACCTCTACGTCTATGAAGAGTTAACAACTTTGGGTGAGGGAGGAATTTCAGGACACCAGCTTTTGGTAAAATAAAACACAACTTTCCAAGCAGAGGTGGATTTATCAAGAAGCTAATGAAGCAGAAGCTTCAGAGCCTCTTATTACCACTGGCCAAGGCCTTGTAAGGGACCATAGCCAAATATTTTTTTGTAATATTTGCAAAAGTAAAATATTTTATCTGAAATTTGCTAAGACTGCTCTCTCTTCACTTTGTTTTCTTTGTACTTTCCTCACGTTAAGTGGGACTGGAATGACTGCAGCAATTTGTGAGATTTGTCTAAAAGGAAGTTGAGTTGGTGATACATTGAGATTAAGTTTCATATGATACACTTATGTGGTTCACAGTCTCTTACTTGGATGGTTACATAATATTATTATATAATAGTTAGAGACATAGCTGTCTCTGTGCAGGAATGGCTTTCGACCAGCCATCCTACCAATTCGGCTGGGTGTCATTGTTACGGGTCCAAGCTCCTACTGCTTCCTACATGACAGGCCAGTAAATAGAGTTGCTGGGGCAAGGAATAGTAACTTTATTTGGAAAGCTTGCAGACCAAGAAGATGGTAGACAGGTGTCCCAAAGAACCATCTTACCCAGTTAGAATTAAGGCTTCTCTTATGCTAAAAAAGGAGGAGGTGTGGCTGGTTGTTGCAAAGTTCTTGTTGCCAGAATCCTTTGCTCCTGCAGCTGTCCATGTAGGTTTGGTCACAATGTTCCTGTGAAACACCAATAAGACAATTGGTATTTTCTGTTCTGCAACTTTTTATCTCTATGAATGGACAAGCGTTATACCTTTAAAGGTCAGAGCCTTGAGAATAGGCTATCATGCATACTTCAGGTTATAGGCAACATTGTTTTACAGAGGTGCAGAGCCAGCATGACTAAGCACAGGCAACAGAGCACAAGGGTTAGACCTAAAATAATAGATCCAATACGGAGTCTGGTTTGCTCTTCTCTGTTACATCATGTCACAAAGATGTTAGCACCTGAGTCAGAAGCATATTATTTTATAAACATGTCCAACAACATCTTACACTAGAAGTATAGAAATGGAGAAAGACTTGGTCTAAAAATAAACATATTCAAAAGCTAGTCTGTAAAAATTTGTCCTAGCCTTATAGCCTATAAACAAAGGAAACAACAACCCTAAAACTTTACATGATAGCACTAGTTGTAAACAGTGAATCTGAAAGAAATTTTTCTAAATTATTATTAATAATAAAACATTTCAAGCAACTGTGCTAAAAGACTGAATTATCTTCCTAGTTTCTTTTTAAAGTGGTATAGTATTGCTTTATGTGAGGAGGCACTCAAAGACTATGCAGCCAAAAAATGTAGGAAAATGTATTTTAGAAGTGAGGCAATTATTAATAAAAGTATGCATTTTGTTTGCATTTTGTGATGCTTATGGTATTTGCCAGCTTTTTAAAATTTGTAATATGTTGTAATTTCTCTTTCTAAATAATTCTCACTTTTGTATCTGATTTTGTGTGCCTAATTTTGTATTTTTTTAAATAAAAAGGGCCCAGATTATATAAACTGTAGGCCTCATAAAACCTGTTTCTGCCCCTTGAGAATTTTACAAGGAAAGACTCCAAAAGGGGAATCTTTAGGAAATAGTGGTCCAACAACCTTTTTTTTTGTGGCTTTCTAACTTCATTCCTGATGCTATCACCATAATCAGCCTCTGGGGAGATAGGTTTCTTTCTCTTTGTTTAAATCCCTTTAAATTTCCCTTCCCAACCCTCAAAAAGAAAGTTTGCATCAAAAATGTTACAGTTAGTCATCTTTGTATGGCAGGATTATGGGTAGTTTTTAAAATATATATTCTTTTGGCATTGCTTACATTCATTTTCTACATTGAAAAGTACTGCTTTTATTTAAGAAACTGAAGTTGCAATTTTCAAGAATTTGGCTCAAGCACAGATAAAATAAAAACTATCTTTGTTCTCATAAGCACGGTTCGACTGATATTAATTTACACGATCGAATATTTACTACATGCCAGGCCCTAGAATTAACTAACTAATTCATTAAAATTTTAATTTCAAATGCATGAAAAAATAAAAAGAAGCGACCTCCCATGGGGACCCAGCCTGAGGAGCAGGGGCAGGAGATCTGAGACTAGGGCGGCGTGAAAGCCGTGTGGATAAAAGCTCTTGGTATTGCAGCCAGGAGTCAGTGCTGTGCCTCTGACGTGGGAGAGCCAACTTTAGGACACTGGTCCAAAAGAGACCTCCCAGCTCCACGTAATATCAAACAGCAAAAATCTCCCAGAGATCTCCATCTCAACACCAACACCCAGCTTCACTCAACGACCAGAAAGCTTCAGGGTTGGACACCTTATGCCAAACAACTAGCAAGACAGGAACACAACCCCACCCATTAGCAGAGAGGCTGCCTAAAATCATAATAAGGCCAACAGACACCCCAAAACACACCACCAGATGTGGACCTGCCCACCAGAAAGACATGATCCAGCCTCATCTACCAGAACAC
The DNA here is from genome assembly GCF_008692025.1 of Phocoena sinus. Classification (NCBI taxonomy): domain Eukaryota; kingdom Metazoa; phylum Chordata; class Mammalia; order Artiodactyla; family Phocoenidae; genus Phocoena; species Phocoena sinus. The sequence goes on along the minus strand of NC_045771.1, from coordinate 66,129,497 downwards.
AGGCACTTGTCCCCTCCACCAGGAAGCCTACACAACCCACTGAACCAACCTTAGCCACTGGGGACAGACACCAAAAACAGCAGGAACTATGAACCTGCAGCCTGAGAAAAGGAGACTCCAAACACAGTAAGATAAGCAAAATGAGAAGACAGAAAAACACACAGCAGATGAAGGAGCAAGATAAAAACCCACCAGACCTAATAAATGAAGAGGAAATAGGCAGTCTACCTGAAAAAGAATTCAGAATAATGATAGTAAAGATGATCCAAAATCTTGCAAATAGAATAGAGAAAATGCAAGAAACATTTAACAAGGACCTAGAAGAACTAAAGACCAAACAGTGATGAACAACACAATAAATGAAATTAAAAATACTCTAGAAGGGATCAATAGCAGAATAACTGAGGCAGAAGAATGGATAAGTGACCTGGAAGATAAAATAGTGGAAATAACTACTGCAGAGCAGAATAAAGAAAAAAGAATGAAAAGAACTGAGGACAGTCTCAGAGACCTCTGGGACAACATTAAACACACCAACATTCAAATTATAGGAGTTCCAGAAGAAGAAGAGAAAAAGGAAGGGACTGAAAAAATATTTGAAGAGATTATAGCTGAAAACTTCCCTAATATGGCAAAGAAAATAGTTAATCAAGTCCAGAAAGCACAGAGAGTCTCATACAGGATAAATCCAAGGAGAAACACGCCAAGACACATATTAATCAAATTATCAAAAATTAAATACAAAGAAAACATATTAAAAGCAGCAAGGGAAAAACAACAAGTAACACACAAGGGAAAACCCATAAGGTTAACCCCTGATCTTTCAGCAGAAACTCTGCAAGCCAGAAGGGAGTGGCAGGACATATTTAAAGTGATGAAGGAGAAAAACCTACAACCAAGATTACTCTACCCAGCAAGGATCTCATTCACATTGGAGGGAGAAATTAAAAGCTTTACAGACAAGGAAAAGCTAAGAGAATTCAGCACCACCAAACCAGGTTTACAACAAATGCTAAGGGAACTTCTCTAGGCAAGAAACACAAGAGAAGGGAAACACATACAATAACAAACCCAAAACAATTAAGAAAATGGGAATAGGAGCATACATATTGATAACTACCTTAAATGTAAATGGATTAAATGCTCCAATCAAAAGACACAAACTGGCTGAATGGATACAAAAACAAGACCTATATATATGCTGTCTACAAGAGACCCACTTCAGACCTAGGGACACATACAGACTGAAAGTGAGGGGATGGAAAAAGATATTCCATGCAAATGGAAATTAAAAGAAAGCTGGAGTAGCAATTCTCATATAAGACAAAATAGACTTTAAAATAGACTATTACAAGAGACAAAGAAGGACACTACATAATGATCAAGGGATCAATCCAAGAAGAAGATATAACAATTATAAATATTTATGCACCCAACATAGTAGCATCTCAATATATAAGGCAAATGCTAACAGCCATAAAAGGGGAAATCGACAGTAACACACTCATAGTAGCGGAATTTAACACCCCACTTTCACCAAAGGACAGATCATCCAAAATGAAAATAAATAAGGAAGTTCAAGCTTTAAATGATACATTAAACAAGATGGACTTAATTGATATTTATAGGACATTCCATCGAAAAACAACAGAATACACATTCTTCTCAAGTGCTCATGAAACATTCTCCAGGATAGATCATATCTTGGGTCACAAATCAAGCCTTGGTAAATTTAAGAAAATTGAAATTGTATCAAGTATCTTTTCCGACCACAACGCTAGGAGACTAGATATCAATCACAGGAAGAGATCTATAAAAAATACAAACACATGGAGGGTAAACAATAGAATACTTAATAACAAAGTGATCACTGAAGAAATCAAAGAGGAAATAAAAAAAATACCTAGAAACAAATGACAATGGAGACACGATGACCCAAAACCTATGGAATGCAGCAAAAGCAGTTCTAAGAGGGAAGTTTATAGCAATACAATCCTACCTTAAGAAACAGGAAACATCTCAAATAAACACCCAATCTTGCACCTAAAGCAATTAGAGAAAGAAGAAGAAAAAACCCCGAAGTTAGCAGAAGGAAAGAAATCATATAGGTCAGATCAGAAATAAATGAAAAAGAAATGAAGGAAATGACAGCAAAGATCAATAAAACTAAAAGCTGGTTCTTTGAGAAGATAAACAAAATTGATAAACCATTAGCCAGACTCATCAAGAAAAAAAGGGAGAAGACGCAAATCAACAGAATTAGAAATGTAAAAGAAGTAACAACTGACACTACAGAAATAAAAAAGATCATGAGAGATTACTACAAGCAACTCTGTGCCAATAAAATGCACAACCTGGAATAAATGGACAAATTCTTAGAAATGCATAACCTTCCAAGACTGAATCAGGAAAAAATAGAAAATATGAACAGACCAATCAAAAGCACTGAAATGGAAACTGTGATTAAAAATCTTCCAACAAACAAAAGCCCAGGACCAGATGGCTTCACAGGCTAATTCTATCAAACATTTAGAGAAGAGGTAACACCTATCCTTCTCAAACTCTTCCAAAATATAGCAGAGGGAGGAACACTCCCAAACTCATTCTACGAGGCCACAATCACCCTGATACCAAAACCAGACAAAGATGTCACAAAGAAAGAAAAGTACAGGCCAATATCACTGATGAACATAGATGCAAAAATCCTCAACAAAATACCAGCAAACAGAATCCAACAGCACATTAAAAGGATCATACACCATGATCAAGTGGGGTTTATTCCAGGAATGCAAGGATTCTTGAATATATGCAAATCAATCAACATGATACACCATAGTAACAAACTGAAGGAGAAAAACCATATGATCATCTCAATAGATGCAGAGAAAGCTTTTGACAAAATTCAACACCCATTTATGATAAAAACCCTGCAAAAGTAGGCATAGAAGGAACTTTCCTCAACATAATAAAGGCCATATATGACAAACCCACAGCGAACATTGTCCTCAATGGTGAAAAACTGAAACCATTTCCACTAAGATCAGGAACAAGACAAGGTTGTCCACTCTCACCACCCTTATTCAATATAGTTTTGGAAGTTTTAGCCACAGCAATCAGAGAAGAAAAGGAAATAAAAGGAATCCAAATCGGAAAAGAAGAAGTAAAGCTGTCACTTTGCAGATGATGTGATACTATACATAGAGAATCTTAAAGATGCTACCAGAAAACTACTAGAGCTAATCAATGAATTTGGTAAAGTAGCAGGATATAAAATTAATGCACAGAAATCTCTGGCATTCCTATACACTAATGATGAAAAAACTGAACGTGAAATCAAGAAAACACTCCCATTTACCACTGCAACAAAAAGAATAAAATATCTAGGAGAAAACCTACATAAGGAGACAAAAGACCTGTATGCAGAAAATTATAAGACACTGATGAAAGAAATTAAAGATGTTACAAATAGATGGAGAGATATACCATGTTCTTGGATTGGAAGAATCAACATTGTGAAAATGACTCTACTACCCAAAGCAATCTACAGATTCAATGCAATCCCTATCAAACTACCACTGGCATTTTTCACAGAACTAGAACAAAAAATTTCACAATTTGTATGGAAACACAAAGGACCCCAAATAGCCAAAGCAATCTTGAGAACGAAAAACAGAGCTGGAGCAATCAGCTCCCTGACTTTAGACTATGCTACAAAGCCACAGTAATCCAGACAGTATGGTACTGGCACAAAAACAGAAATATAGATCAATGGAAAAGGATAGAAAGCCCAGAGATAAACACACACACATATGGTCACCTTATCTTTGATAAAGGAGGCAGGAATGTACAGTGGAGAAAGGACAGCCTCTTCAATAAGTGGTGCTGGGAAAACTGGACAGCTACATGTAAAAGTATGAGATTGTAACAATCCCTAACACCATACACAGATATAAGATCAAAATAGATTAAAGACCTAAATGTAAGGCCAGAAACTCTCAAAGTCTTAGAGGAAAACATAGGCAGAACACTCTATGACATATATCACAGCAAGATCCTTTTTGACCTACCTCCTAGAGAAATGGAAGTAAAAACAAAAATAAACAAATGGGACCTGATGAAACTTCAAAGCTTTTGCACAGCAAAGGAAACCATAAACAAGACCAAAAGACAACCCTCAGAATGGGAGAAAATATTTGCAAATGAAGCAACTGACAATGGATTAATTTCCAAAATTTATAAGCAGCTCGTGCAGCTCAATAACAAAAAAACAAACAACCCAATCCAAAAATGAAGACCTAAATAGACATTTCTCCAAAGAAGACCTAAATAGACATTTCTCCAAAGAAGATATACAGACTGCCAACAAACACATGAAAGAATGCTCAACATCATTAATCATTAGAGAAATGCAAATCAAAACTACAATGACATATCATCTCACACCAGTCAGAATGGCCATCAACAAAAAATCTAGAAACAATAAATGCTGGAGAGGGTGTGGAGAAAAGGGAACACTCTTGCACTGCTGGTGGGAATGTGAATTGGTTCAGCCACTATGGAGAACAGTATGGAGGTTCCTTAAAAAACTACAAATAGAACTACCATATGACCCAGCAATCCCACTACTGGGCATATACCCTGAGAAAACCAACATTCAAAAAGAGTCATGTACCAAAATGTTCATTGTAGCTCAATTTACAATAGCCTGGAGTAGGAAACAACCTAAGTGCCCATCGTTGGATGAATGGATAAAGAAGATGTGGCACATATATACAATGGAATATTACTCAGCCATGAAAAGAAACGAAATTGAGCTATTTGTAATGAGGTTGATGGACCTAGAGTCTGACATACAGAGTGAAGTAAGTCAGAAAGAGAGACACAAATACCGTATGCTAACACATACATGGAATTTAAGAAAAAAATATGTCATGAAGAACCTAGGGGTAGGACAGGAATAAAGACACAGACCTACTGGAGAACGGACTTGAGGATATGGGGAGGGGGAAGGGTGAGCTGTGACAGGGCGGGAGAGAGGCATGGACATATATACACTAACAAACGTGGGGTAGATAGCTGGTGGGAAGCGGCCGCATGGCACAGGGAGATCAGCTCGGTGCTTTGTGACCGCCTGGAGGGGTGGGATAGGGAGGGTGGGAGGGAGGGAGGCGCAAGAGGGAAGAGATATGGGAACATGTGTGTATGTATGACTGATTCACTTTGTTATAGAGCAGAAACTGACACACCATTGTAAAGCAATTATACCCCAATAAAGATGTTAAAAAAAAAAAAAGTGTCAGGTACCAAAATGTTCATTGCAGCTCTATTTACAATAGCCTGGAGATGGAAGCAACCTAAGTGTCCATCATCAGATGAATGGATAAAGAAGATGTGGCACATATATACAATGGAATATTACTCAGCCATAAAAAGAAACAAAATTGAGTTATTTGTAGTGAGGTGGATGGACCTAGAGTCTGTCATACACAGTGAAGTAAGTCAGAAAGAGAAAGACAAATTCTGTATGCTAACACATATATATGGAATTTAAGAAAAAAAAATGTCATGAAGAACCTAGGGGTAAGACAGAAATAAAGACACAGACCTACTGGAGAACGGACTTGAGGATATGGGAAGGGGGAAGGGTGAGCTGTGACAAAGTGAGATAGGCATGGACATATATACACTACCAAATGTAAGTAAGGTAGATAGCTAGTGGGAAGCAGCCGCATAGCACAGGGAGATAAGGGTTTGTGACCACCTAGAGGGGTGGGATAGGGAGGGTGGGAGGGAGGGAGACGCAAGAGGGAAGAGATATGGGGATATATGTGTATGTATAACTGATTCACTTTGCTATAAAGCAGAAACTAACACACCATTGTAAAGCAATTATACTCCAATAAAGATGTTAAAAAATAAAAAGAAGCTGAGCAAAAATCATGTGATATGCGCTAAATATTTAATCTTACAGAGCATTGTTTTCTGAGGGAAACAGCTTATTCCTTGTAAATTGTCTTGCATGTCTTATCCTGTTTCAGCAATCTGTGGAGAGACATTTGAGCAATTACCTCAGGATTCCTCCTTCCCCTCTTCCTTCTTTGGTCTCTTCTTGTCCACACAGACCTCCTGTGGAGAGATGTAAGGGGTAATTGGGGTTAAAGGCTATTGCGTACTAAATGTTTGTGCCTCCATTTCTTATGTTGAAATCCTACCCCCAATGTGGTGGTTTAGAAGGTGGGGCCTTTGGGAGGTAGTCAGGTCTAGATTAGGCCATGAAGCTGGGGTCCTCATTAGGAGATTAATGCCCTTAAAGGAAGAGACAGCAGAGTTTGCTTTCTCTTTCTTTGCCACGTTAGGACACATCAAGAAGTCCCTCTACAAACCAGGATGAAAGCCCTCACCAGACACTGAATCTGCTGGTACCTTGATCATGGACTTCTCAGGCTCTAGAACTGTCAGAAACACATGTTTGTTGTTGAAGCCACCAAGTCTATGGTATTTTGTTAGAACATCTTGAGCAAACGAAGACACAAAGCCCCATCTCCAGGGGAGCGCTGCAGAGCTCATACTCCTCCAAGTTTCCACAAGTTTCCAGACACAAAAGAACCATCTCCTCACACCACCTCTTTCTCTTATTTTCTCCCTTCATCTTGAACAATGGTTATCTTCCCACAGGGAGATAATTCCCATTCACATGTAGGAAGCACTTCACTCTCTGTTGGTGAGAAGACCCCTTGAAGAGAGAGCTTCTCTTTGTTCTTTGTGAAGGACATGAGTTGGTAAAGCTACTAGGTTTCAAACTGAGCCTTTGTAAGGCTGCCCTGCCCGGCTTTCAAGCTTTTAGGAAAGGAGATTTTTGCTACCGAGAGAGGAACTTGCCTTCCAAAAGGAAACTAGAAAGAGGAAGAGTGTGCCAGGCTGAGTCATTGATAGGAAACTGAAAAGGGCTGGAGCATTCAAAAGGATGAATAAGAACTTCTGAGTTATTTATTATGAAACGTGCAATACAGGGCCCCTCTTTTGACTCCTGGGTGAGACTATTAAGAAAAAATCTTTGGCTTGATGTACAGGCTTGAAGCCTCTGCATTCTTTAGGAAAGGAGGTTTGAACAAGAGCTGAGACCTGCATTCCACGGATAAAGGAGCTAGAGGACAGCAGGAGAGCTGACATCTAGGTCACAATAAATTCCGGTGAAAAAATGAATGATAAAAATCAAGAAATATATGGAGTAGTTCAATAAAACTGCAAGGAAGTATACAGAGATGTAGGTAGAATATGAAGATGACTGATTTATTGTAGAATGGATATGGAATTTATGGCCCAAAATTCATGGATTTGAGAGCTCTTTACGTTGTTTGCTTGTGGTATATCCTTGACAAGTAACTTCAATTTTCCAAGTCTCTGTTTTCTTATCTGTAAAATGGGGGTACCAATTTGAACAACTTCTCTGAATAGTTTCTTGGTAAGAATTTTTAATAAATGGTGTGAAAGTGCATTATTAGAATACTTGGAACCCTTATGTACATGGCCACTCTAGTCTACGATTACAAAATACGGTGGTATTTATTTATATTATACTATAGCACTAAACCCCACTAGTCCAACTAGTAAAGTTAGCTCTAAGCTTCTTCCTAGCTTTTTAAGTTTTCCAGGCTATTGCCTCATGTGTATCCAAGATTCACAGCTATCCTTCTATGGGGACACCACTGATGCTTTCTCAGGCCTTGGTACAGGGAAGACACTGTGCGCTCTTATTTCACACAGTACAACTGAGAATAGGCTGTGACTTTTAACACTTAGGATTTGTTGAAGTGTCGAGTTAAAATAAAAGCATAACTTCTAGGGCAACTTGCAGTTTGCATTAGAGTCTGTTAAACTCATTAAACAAAGAGGTGATTAGACTGAGGCGGCTCAAATGCCATGGCAGCCGATGTAAGCAAACCAAAAATAGAAGCCTGTTAATGCCTCAAGATTACAAAATGAAAACCCAAGGACAACCAAGCACACACAGCTTAGGCTTTAAGCGATTGCCAATCAATAATTTCCTTGCTTTGCTTCCCCCTTTTCTCCATAAGAATTTCTCCCAGAGCTCTTATCCATAGAGCACTCCTAACCACTGCCGGTTTGGCACTGCCTAAATCCAATCAATTTTTGCTCAAACTCGTAAAATTTTTAATATACCTCAGTAAGTCTTTTAACAAGTCATTCCGAAGCAGGCCTAGCTCTTGGCCATTCTCTACAAGAGAGAAGCCAGTTCATCCATTACTGAATGCTTCAGGCATTTTCTTACCTTACAGTCTGGGCCCAACTACCTATGCTCTAAGGAGACAGCAGCTTCTCACCTCCCAATGCTAAGGCCTTTCTCATTTCCTGTCCTACTCTTAAATCCTTCCTGGGTTTCTTGACAGTGAAAACATATCCTTTCCCTTTAGGTGGGTGCTTTCACCACAAGGAAGAGTCCAGTCCTGTGCACTGGTGAAGACTGTCCAAGTATTTGATGATACATTTATCTAAGTTTGGCTTATTGTGTACACATACACACACACACACACACACACACACAAAACTAATGCAGTACAAACAGTCCAGCCCACATTGTGTGCTGTTCTATTCGAAGTTCAGTCCTTTCCTGGTTACAATTTTTCCTCTAGTCTGCTGAGCTGGAGGGAAAATGATCCCTGATAGGCTGTGAGCAAAATACACAGCTAAGATTATCTCCCAGGAGAAAAATGATTGTTTTCAGGATATGGCCTGTCATTGCACTGATTTAACATGTGTTTCTTGGTGTGAAACATCTGCTTTGGGCTATTTCACTGCATTATGATTCACTAGGAACAATGAGAAAGTAATAACTCCTAATTAAAGGCCCTACCAAAGGAATCCACTGCAGAATAAAAGAGCATTTGCCTGAAAGACAAAGCACTGTCTCTATCCAAGGAGGCAGGATCTGTCTGTAAAATTTCCCCAAAGGAACTTTTTCCAGCTACAGAAAAATATTTAGGTGCCATTCTCTGCTCACCTTGTGACATATTGTATAACAATTGGCTACTATAATTTAAGAAGATAAAGAGATAAAATGACAGAAAATGCATTTAATACATATAACAAATATATGATTCAACATAAAGTGTATCTTAGAATTTAACTAATCATGCGTTTTTATAATTTATAGAATAAACAATAGAATAAATAAGTTGTTTACACTACCAACACCAAAATGTCAAACATGTTGGAATTTTGTGTGCATATTTAGTAAGCAATGTATAATAACTTTTTTTACTATTAGATTAATTAGTGTGCATTATTCTTGAACATGTCTAGATTAAAATCTGAGTAAAAAATTTTAGCCCAAAATAATTTTAATGCTTAATATCCTTATTTGCAAATAGTTAGAAATTTCATTTCCATATATACTGGCCAATGACTTAGTAGGGTTTTCTGCTTGTAATAACATCTTATGTCATTTCAAACACAGTACAGTATAATCCTTTTAAATTTCTTCATGCTAAGGACTAAGCACAACCATTAAATTATAAAAACTTGAAGTAGTTCTTAACCGAAATAATGATAGAGCATTTTTAAATCAAACACTACATCCATATGACTCATACGATGATACAGGAGTATGTAACCATTAAAATGAGGATATACAGTTTCTTCTATTAAAACTAAAATAATAATATATCATAAAAATAAAAAAGTTGCTACAGGAATAGTAGCTTTGCTGAGCTAAATGTAAGTAATTAGTCACACAGAAAAAAATTTGGAAGGATGTACAATAAATTTTTTCTTCATACATTCAGTTTTCTACTTTAAATATCTGTTACTTCAACCTTAAAATATAGCTTTCTAGAAGAGCTATATTTTCTTAAAGGAAAAATAAAAAAGCAAAAATGAATAAAATGTAAAATCAAACTGGAGAATCAGAAAAACGTTTTTAGGTGTTCATTATAAACATGTAAGTCTAATGAATATGGTTTTAAATTACAGATTGCTTAATTATTGATTGAGTCTTTAATTCTCAGAGAGCGTTACTTTGTTTAAAGGATATTGAGGCCACATTATCTTCCTCATATTTTATTCTTGGATCCAAAAAATTTGCCTTCTGATACCTCTATCTAAAACTAGCAGCAGTTTTACTTCCTTTATAGTTAAATAAAATAAAATTATTGATTTTATTCGTTAATTATCTGTTTCCTCTAATAGAATGTAAGTTTCATGAGGTCTAGAACCTGGTCTTGTTCACCCCAACACTTCAGTTTCATGCATGGTTTACAGCAGGCATCAATGAGAAAACTGATAAACTCTGACTCAAAAATTTTGCATTCAGATTAGCTTGCTTTGGGCCCTCAAATATTTCCTGTTGGTGTTTTGCACTGAGCTATTGATGTTTTCATCTCACTGTTACTATGAATCCTGTTGCTAATTTTAAAGGTAAATACATGTTCATAGCTTAGATACACGAAACCTTATATTAGTCACTGTGTGTGTTCACATTATTCTTGGTTTTGTTTTATTTTCTATCTTTATGGTATTTTGAACTCAATATATTTATCTTTTCATGTTGTCTTATATTTATTTACAAGGATGCTTCAAATTCTTTTGAAAATGAGAAAGGTGGAGAAGGAAGAGTGGAAGAACACAAAGAAGAGCATACATTTGATATGCATTGATGATAATTAGAGTGACTCTATAATTTATCACCCAAACCATGGCATTTTTTGAGAGCGAAATAGAAAGTCTATAATAATCACATCAAACAAGACAGCCATCTCCTGCAAAACAGGAAGTCTCTCTAATTGCAATAATTTTGTGATTTGGCAAGACAAAGGAAATTGTTAATACAAAAATAATAATGAGTCAAGAAATATTTGCTTCTCTGGTCCAGCCTCGCCTTTGGGACAATGACAGAGAGCATGGCCCTCCATTCTCTAACTCATGGTCTCTGTGCACAAAGCATCACCCTTTTTCTACTCCCTGCTCACGTGCAGTATTTTTTGCATGGAATACAGAAGTTCAAGGGTATCACGGTACCCACAAGTGATATTTATCCACTAAATTCTCCTGTGAACTTGTGCAATTAAAGCAAAAGCTGGAAGTTTCTCAATATATTCCAGCTTTCTGTCTCAGAATTCTCCTGGAGGCAATGAACACAGAGCAGACTATGTACTAAAAATCTAAGCAGATAAAAGACAAAATATTGGAAGAAAGAGAAAGAAGATGGAATAATATTTCAAAATATTATTCCACCAAGCATCTCACAACGTTTGGTTGTTGTGAGACGTCTCACAATAGGTCCATTCCAGCCTATTTTCCTCCTTCATATCTTTGCACGAGTAGTCTCCCCTGTGTGTGGGCTTCGTCACCACGCTCTGTCCAGAGAACCCCTTCTTAGAGTGCAGAGTAACCTTTCCCAGCCTCACAAGCAGCTCCAACATCCATCCCTTAGGTTCCCACAGCACTTTTTTCTCTGGTTTGAATGTCTTGCACGTCTCCCAGTTTAGACTCCTGGCTTCATTTTACATTTCTTACTTTCAGTTTTCCTTTGTCCCAATTCTTTCTCTCAAAAAAAAAATTATGACATGAATTTGTTTACCACTAAAGGGGCAATATACATGTATTTTAACAGTTTGAGGTCTATAAAAAAAATTGAAGTGCCCTTCCCTACTCCAATCCCAACCCCTTAAGATTCCAAGTATAACAATTTGGTAAGTATCCTTACAGACATTTTACCAAGCTAATACCAACATTTCAAAATACAGACACATTTTTATTTACAATATTTGCATACATATACTGCAAATGTATAAACACATATATATATATATATACATATACATATACCTATGTATACAGGCATACCTCATTTTATTGTATTTTTTACAAATTGAAGGCTTGTGGCAACTCTGTACCCAGCAACTATTTTTCTAACAGAATCTGCTGAATTCGTGTCTCTGTGTCACATTTTGGTAATTCTCACAATATTTCAAACTCTTTCATTATTGCTATATTTGTTATGGTGATCTGTGATGTTATTTTTTTCAATAAATTTATTTATTTTATTATTTTTTATTTTTTGGCTGCGTTGGGTCTTCATTGCTGCACACAATCTTTCTCTAGTTGTGGTGAACGGGGGCTACCCTTCGCTGCGGTGCGCAGGCTTCTCACTGTGGTGCCTTCTCTTGTTGCGGAGCATGGGCTCTAGGTGCGCGGGCTTCAGTAGTTGTGGCACGTGGGCTCAGCAGTTGTGGCTCATGGGCTCAGTAGAACGCAGGCTCAGTAGTTGTGGTGCACGGGCTTAGTTGCTCCGCGGCATGTGGGATCTTCCCGGACAAGGGCTCGAACCCGTGTCCCCTGCATTGGCAGGTGGATTCTTAACCACTACGCCACCAGGGAAGTCGCTGTGGTCAGTGATCTTTGATGTTATTGTTGTAATTGTTTTAGGGCCCCATGAATAGTGCCTGTATAAGATGGCAAACATCATACATAAATGCTGTATATGTTCTGATGGCTCACTGATCAGCTGTTCCACCATCTCTCTCCCTCTCCTCTGGCCTCCCTATTCCCGGAGACACAACAATATTGAAATTAGGCCAATTATTAACCCAACAGTGGCCTCTAAGTGTTCAAGTGAAAGGAATAGTCACATGTCTCTCATTTTAAGTCAAAAGCTAGAAATGATTGAGCTTAGTGAGAAAGGCATGTCAAAAGCCAAAAGCGAGGTCTCTTGTGCCAAACAGTTAGCCAAGTTGTGAGTGCAAGGAAAAGTTTTTAAAGGAAATTAAAAGTACTACTTCAGTGAGCACACAAATAAGAAAGTGAGATAGCCTTGTTGCTGATATGGAGAAAGTTTCAGTGGTCTGAATAGAAGATTAAACCAGCCACAACACTCCCTTAAGCAAAAGCCTAATCCAGAGTAAGGCCCTAACTCCCCAATTTTATGAAGACTGAGAGAGGTGAGGAAGCCACAGAAGAAAAGTTAGAAGCTCATAGAGGTTGGTTCATGAAGTTTAAGAAAAGCCATCTCTAAAGCAAGTTATCAGGAAGATCTAGCTAAGATAATTAATGAAGGGGGCTATACTCATCAACAGATTTTCAACGTAGACAAAACAACCTTCTGTTGGAAGAAGATACCATCTAGGACTTTCATAGTTAGAGAGGAGGTCAATGCATGGCTTCAAAGCTTCAAAGGACAGGCTAACTCTCTTATTAGGGACTAATACAGCTGGTGACTTTGAGTTGAAGCCAGTGCTCATTTACCATTCTGAAAATCTTTGGGCTCTTAAGAATTATGCTGAATATACTCTGTGCTCTCTAAATGGAACAACAACAGGTGACAGGACATCTAATTACAACATGGCTTACTGAATATTTTAAGCCTACTGTTGAGAACTATTGCTCAGGAAAAAAAAGATTCCTTTCAAAATATTACTGCTCATTGACAGTGCACCCGACCACCCAAGAGCTCTGACGGAGATGTACAATGAGATGAATGTTGTTTTCACACCTGCTAAGACGTGCAGTTCATGCATCTCTGCAGTCCATGGATCAAGGAGTCATTTGGACTTTTAAGCCCTACTATCTAAGAAATACATTTTGTAAGGCTATAGCTGCTGTAGATTGTAATTCCTCTGATGGATCTGGGCAAAGTTGAAAACCTTCTAGAAAGGATTCACCATTCTAAATGCCATTAAGAACATTCATGATACATAGGAATTCTAAGTCTCTCTTGCTATTTCTACCACATTTGCAGTCAATTTCCTCCACTGAAATCTTGAACCCCTCAAAGTCATCCATGAGCGTTGGAATCAACTTCTTCCAAATTCCTGTTAATGTAGATATTCCAAATTTTCACCGTAAGGTGTTTCTAAAATCTGCTTCCTTTTAAGCATTCCTACTGTGACCATAAATTTTATTGGGGAAATTTATAAAGATCTTCACATACTAAATGTGAGAGAGAACATATGAGCTCTTTTAGTGGAATGGGATGAGAAACAACTTGGACTTGTCCATTGTAGAAATTTTGATTATTTCTTTTATTGAAGTAATGCCAATTATGACTTTGATTTATATTTATGGTCTTTTTATTGTGGTGATTTTAAAACATAAACCAAAATTCTTCGACTCTCTTCCCATGACAGTGCAGGGGGTTAGTGCCCCCTCTCTTGAATCTGGGTAGGATTTTGGTTGATTCCACCAATAGAATACAGTAAAAGTAAGGCTATATGACTTCTGAACTAGGTCAAAAAGTCCATTCGAGTTCTACCTGGTTCTCTTGGGATGCTTTCTCTGGGAAAAGCCAGCCAATATGTAAGAAGGTTGCCTACTCTATTCTACCATGTTGAAACAAAAGAACATTACAGGAAATCGTTATATGCTGAGGAATCAAGTATAATGTAAAAAGGGGGATATGAAAAAGTAAGTGAATAAAAACAGAATATGTTAATAGTGGTTGCCTCTGGCTGTTGGGATTATTAGCCATATTTTCTAGCTTTTAATATTATATTGGACTTTGCAAAATATTTATTAAAAGTATGTATTTCCATTATTATCAAAACAAATAAGCCAATAAAGGAAGGGGAAAATGAATCATACTGTTCTAGGTAAACTTAAACTTTAATATCATTTGTTACTTAAAAATGCTTTCATTCATTGTTCTCAAAATAAATAGATATTGACTAAAAATAAAGCAAAATTTAAAAGACTGGGGATAGATGAACTAATTATATTTATTATTTCTATCTAAAGAATAGACAGAGATTAAAATTATTTATTGAAAAAATAGCCTCTCTATGGGGGTTACTGGCTAAATGAAATATTTTTAAATGAATGAGGGATTGACGATATCTAAGTAATATAATAATCAAAGGTGTTTTAGAGCGTGTCAGAATTAAAAGTATGACGAAATAAGCCATATGGCATAAAATAAGTCATAGTAGATTATATAAGAAGCAGATACAAGGTCTATAAGTAAACATGTTCCATCTTTTAAAAAATATATATTTACAGGTGTGAACTGACACCTGCACACATACAAATACACAAACATAAACCTATTTTCTTCTTACTGTGTTCCACCTAATTGAAATTTTCTCAAACTCCATTGTATGCTTTTTCTTCAGGAATAATTCATTTTAGTTTTATGATATAAGCAATACTAATACATAATTTCATTAAATGATGAAATTAAATTACTGCTGTTCAAATTTTATATGCAAACCAGTGAGAGAGGATATTATTGCATTAGGTATTTCTTAGTAAAATAATTGGCAGTGTCAAGTCATGTATCAGAAACAAGAGTCTAATGTTGATTTAATCAAATAAAATAATGTTAATAGTTTGTTCTTCCAAACAGTGTTAAGAAAGGGGAAGGACCTTGGTGGAATTATTTTGTTGTTACTGCTGTTGCTTATAATGTTGGACCCTGTTATTACAGAGCCTCATTACTGCTTCTAGTGTGAAAGGAATTGGAAGAAATTTAGGAAATAATTTTAATAGATAATCAAATTTCCCAAAGTCCTTTAGTATGTTGATGATGAAGGGGGAGTAGAATCCTAGGATCCCATAATCTCAGTAAGTGAATATTGACTGAATAAATGATTAAAATGGATAATTTGACCAATATAAACATCGAGTATGTGCCCACTATTAGCAAAGACACTATAGCAGATATAAACAGTTTCTATTTGAACCAGATATGAAATTTTAATAGCATAAAATGCTTTGTCCCTCTCTCTTCCTTTAGAAGAAAACAATGTTCATCACCATGTATTACTGGTTTCCTTAAACGTCGTCATTATCCTTGATCTTCATCTTTAGTAAACTATTCTTTCTTCTACCTGGCTGCTTCACTCTCTAGTTTGTGTGGATTATTTATTATGGGAAGATTTTTATGTTTGTAATTTCTTTGGGGGATTAGGAAAAAAGGATAAGCATCAAGTTTCATTATAGACTGCATCTATAATTGAAATAAATCAGTAGTAACAATAGGGCCACTTGAGACCTAGATATACAAAAATTTAATTCCATAAATTACTAACAAGCAGTTTTGCCAATAATGTTGCTTTTTTTAAGTTTTTTTTAAAATTTATTTTTGGCTGTGTTGGGTCTTCTTTGCTGTGCGTGGGTTTTCTCTAGCTGCGGTGAGCAGGGGCTACTCTTCGTTGCAGTGCGCAGGCTTCTCATTGCGGTGGCTTCTCTTGTTGCAGAGCATGGGCTCTAGGCACACGGGCTTCAGTAGTTGTGGCTCGCAGGCTCTAGAGCGCAGGCTCAGTAGTTGTGGCTCACAGGCTTAGTTGCTCCGCAGCACGTGGGATCTTCCCAGACCAGGGCTCAAACCTGTGTCCCCTGCATTGGCAGGCTGATTCTTAATCACTGCGCCACCAGGGAAGCCCGCCAGTAATATTGTTACTGAATTAAACGGAAACAGCTCCTGACTTTTGGTGTAACAATTCTGTGGAGTATGCCTTGATGAAGAGTAGCTTCCTGCTTTTATGGTGGAACAGACCTTGGGAACATGAAAAGAAAACTGATCCTCAGGGACTGAGTGGCACAGTTGCACTGAACATGACATTTATTTGGATTACGCATAAAGACCCAACTCAAAATTTGGACCTTCCACTTGAACTATATAGTAAAGCACTGAAGTAGTTATAACAATGGTCAAGGAGGGATCAATAACTGCTTTTTCACCAGTCAAGTTCAAAAAGAAAGCCTGGACCACACAAGTGCATTGACTTCAGTGAAAGAAGTGTAAAATTAGGGAAATGGGCTGCTGATACCACAAGCTCCTTCTTTCTTAACTGCACCCAAAATATACCTACACCTGTACCTATACCTGTATCTACACCCATATATATAACAGCTATATCTATACCAAATATCTGTCTACCATCTGTCTACCTATCTTTTTTTTTCTTTTTGTGAGCCTAATATTAAAAATACTCCTTGGGACTTCCCTCGTGGCACAGTGGTTAAGAATCCATCTGCCAATGCAGGGAACACGGTTTCAACTCCTGGTCCAGGAAGATCCCACATGCAGCGAAGCACTAAGCCCGTGGGCCACAACTACTGAGCCTGCGATCTAGAACCCATGCACAACAACTACTGAGCCCGCGTGCCTAGAGCCTGTGCTCCACAACAAGAGAGGCCACTATAATGAGAAGCCTGCATACTGCAACGAAGAGTAGCCCCCGCTCGCCACAACTAGGGAAAGCCCGTGCACAGCAACGAAGACCTAACACAGCCAAAAATAAGTCAAATAAATAAGGTTTTTTTTAAAAAAAAAGAATACTCCTAACTTCTGTCCATGGCCCTATAGACAGAAGATGTAACTAATATTTTATTAGAAATTAGTGAGTATTTCAGGAAGATTGATATGGAATAAGTGATAAAAACTTGTGTCAAGGAAAAAAGATGTTGCCAAAACCAAATGGAAACAACTTCACAGTTTTGCTCAGTGACCACCAAACAGCACGACAGCCTCTACAAAGAATAAGCTGGAAAGAGTTAGACAAGGCTTTGTAGGTGACTCTGGAGATACTGAGTAATTAAGACAGAAAAAATACTCACTTCAAGGAGTTCCTAGTTTAATAGATTGTATTCTATTCACCTTAGTATTTCTGTAAAATGAGAATTTACACAGTTATTCATGTAAAGGCCAAAATACACGTTAGAATAAGTCGTTTTAACTTCTCTGATCAATTCTATCTGTGCACAGACCATTTTCTTCCTTATTTTAGGGGATTGCTGACACCTATGGATAAGAATAGAGTATTACAGCTTGCATCGAGACAGCCCAATATCCACCGGTAACACAGTAGTGAATGTCAGATGTAGCTTGAGTTTCATACATTTTAATTCAGGTTAATTCAGTTCAAACAACATTTATCATCAATATTAAACACTTAATTAAGCACTGGACATTCAGAGATATATAAACAAGGCTTTGATCCTCAAGGAGCTTATAGTCTAGTAGGTGATGTAAACCTAGAAACAGATATAATTTCAAGACTATGAGGTAAAAGAAAATGTACTACAGGGCAAGAGCAGAGTTCAGCTTTAATAATGTATAAATGTGGAGCAGGAAGTGTGAGACTGGAGGCTGAGGTAAGTTTGCTAGAGGTGATGTATTAGCTAACTCATAGGGAAGACGAAGAGTTAACCAGAAAAACAGAAGAGAGGATGGGTATATGAAGGCCATAGGTAATCTCTAAACTCCCTGACAATTTTGCAGGTAAGATGTCTTTTTCTGGCTGCACTGGGTAGATTTGCTCAGTTAATGAGATTTCATCGATAGGCAGTACGAGAAATAATAATACTAAAAATAACAAAAGTTTCCCCACTTGAGCACATTCTACACACCAGTTATGCTAAAGCTTCACATGCATTGTTTGTTTCATCCACACAAAAACTTCATGAGGCAAATATTATTATCCCCATTTTACAGATGTCAAAACAGGTAAGACAAGTTAAATAAATTGCCCAGAGTTACCTAGCTGGTTAGTGACAGGACTAGTTTGCAGAACAAGTCATTCTGATTCCAGGTCTCTTAACCACTGTGCTGAACTGCCTTACATTGTTCCTCCTTTAGTATAATGCAGTAGCTCTCAAAACAATGGGAACCTGGCAGCAACTCACCCCCTACCCAGCTGACTTTCCATGTCTTGAATTCAAACTCTCCAAAGGTAAGGACATGATGGGTTTAGAGAATGAGCTCTATCTTGGAGCCTCCTGCTATGGATTGATTTGACCGGCCCCCACCCACCCTCAGGGCCCCTGCCCCCAATTCATATGCTGAAGACCTAAGTCCCATTGTGACTATATCTGGAGACAGGGTCTTTAGGAAGTAATTCAGGTTAAAAGAGGTCAGAAGGAGACTTACAGATGACTACTGTCCTCACACGGTGGAATGAGAGCGATCTCTCCTCCTCTTGTTAGAAGGCCACAGTCCAATCAGATTAGGGCCCCACCCTTATGACCTGCAAGATAGTTACAGTACCAGGACACAGTTAGAGAGCACTAATTTGTAAAATCTGTCCCCCATCCCTGCACCAGCCCCACTCATAGTCTGTCCTGGTTGCCAGGCACTTGTTTGAAGTAAAACACTTGCAGGGTTCCAGGCAAGCACTTGTAACCTGCAAGCTAACTTCCACAGTAGAGCTGTAATGCCCTTTGGAATCAGAGAGGGCCTCCTGGAGGCCAAATAAATGAACTTCCAGCCAGTCCTGTAGCAGCTGTGCAGTGCTCTGATGGTGTTGTCTGAATTATGGGCACAACAAGGCTCAAGTCTGTTTGGATTTCCCTATGAAATTCTAGTATGAACTGCTTTGATTGTGTTTAACATAAAAAGCCAATTTACTTCAAGGAGGGAAAAGGCTAGGAAAAGATTTTCTGTTTGAGTTAAAGAATATCAGGGCATCAGTGAGAAGATTAGACTGATTGCAAAAGACTCTAAAGTCCTCGAATCACCTGCAGTGGAGCCCAGCCCTCTGAAGTTACAAACTCTGTGTTTGGTAGCACTTAGTAGAGCTGTGAACAGGTCCCTGAGGGATACAATAAGTCTTGGCAGAGAACAGAAAAGAGAGCTACAAAAAATTTCATTTAATGGCATGAGGATCGTCTATCTCTAAAGGCAGTCACAATCACTTAAAGAGGCATCAAAATCCCTACAATTCAAAGTGACTGAGTCCAAAAATAACTTAAAGTCGTCTCAGAAGCATAAAGAACTATGTCACAGGGGAATAATGGTTTTGATGCAAATGCTCAACGCGAGAAAGCTTAAAGAAGATGCTGAACGGCAGAAAGAATGTGGAAACTAAAGGAACAACAACAAAATGCTTGACAACTTCGACACACAATGGGAACTCATTGTAAATGATAGAGAGAGCAGTTAAAATCTCTGACTGAAACTTTCCTGAATATAAGTGTTCCGCATCTCATTAGAGATGATTACAATGATGATGGCAATTTGGAAACAGAGGGAAAAAAAGTGATTCAGAAGAATGAGACCAAGATAATCAGTCAGAAATGGATTTGAAGAAGCTTAAATACTTCTTTAAACAGACTTAAAAGAGAAAAAAAAGTGATATTTTAAAAGTTATGTGAAGCCAATCAAATGAGTAAAACAATTCAAATTAAAAGTCTCAAACTGAGAGAGCATCTTTACAGTGTGAAAATGCATATTTTGAACATGATATTCAAAAGCCTCAGCTGAGACTTCAAAAACTGTCTAAACTACATCATGAATATGAAACACAGCATCAATTAACGAGGGAATTTATAACTTAAAATGGAATAGAATACACAGAGGGGAAGGCAATGTGAAGAGGAAGGCAGAGATAGGAATGATGTGGCCACAAGCCAAAGAATGCTGGCAGCCTTCAGAAGCTGGAAGACACAAGGAAGGAATCCTCCCCTGGAGCCTCCAGAGGGTGTGAGTCCCTGCCAACTCTTTGATTTTAACCCAGAGAATTGATTTCTGACTTCTGACTTCCAGAACTGTGATGGAATAAATTTGTTGGTTAAAAAAAAAGGAGACGAAGAGAGTACAAACTTCCCAAAGTTTATGAAAACATCAGCATTACACATTGACACCTACAGTAAGATAGCCAAAATGTGGAGAAAGAATTGGAAAGCACCACTTCTTTCTATCACATAGGATTTTCTCCTATGACAAAAAACCTGAAGTTGCTTGGCAGCTCTGTTAACTGAAAGTTCAATGAGCTAAGGAAAGAAAATGATCAAAACAGGGAAAAGTGGGCAGAATCAGAGTTTAGAATCCAGCCTTTGCCAAAAGACCCTTTTGCACCTGCTATTCCACTTGCAGCTCAGGGCAGCTGCAGAGAGGGTCAGGGCATTCCCTGCATCCTCAGGTCCCCAGGGGAGGAGAGGGATATGAGGGCACAGGGATCCAGGGTGATGTGCAGGTTTGATTCAGCTGTAGAGGAGCCAACTCCCGCATGTCCATACGCACAGCAGAAGATCTGATGTGTTTTCCTCTCTTTAAAGAAATTTTGATTGATATTTTTCTAGTGTAACTGCTGCCCTTTAACTGATGATGCATTTTCCCTTATTAAAGTTTTATAGCTCCTAAGAGAGTAGTTCCAGAATACAGATGGCTGAAATATAACTCTTACTAATACATTATTTTCATTTCTTTGGACCTCCCAGAATTCAATTGTGTAAGTACTGTATTTTAAATGAATAAATTAGTCCATGACTACTTCAGCCATAATTGAAGCTTGATATGATCAGTTGGAGATATTTGAAACATTAAAGTCTACTTCTATACACTATCAAGTATACTAAGAAATCTGTACAAATAACCTAATATTTACTTTAGTAATTGATGATTGGTTTTGAAAATAACAGAAAACATGCATGAAAATACCAAAACAACAACAAACCCCTGGCAAAACTTATTAGTGTTTTTATTCTTCATTCTCTTTAGGAATTTTTCTCATTTTTTGGATATACTTAATCTTTTGTAGATGAGTCCAATATAATTTAGTTGAGTTCCTTCCATAGCCCCAGTTAAACCTACTATTAAGATTTTTATTGGTTTAATAATAATTTTATAGATTATCATAGGGAAAGTTGACTTTTTTTAACGATGCCTCATATCCACAGAAAAACATACATGAATATTTAATTAAACTCTCTTTTAAATATTCAGTAGAGTTTCCTTCTTTCACATGCTGCACATTTATTTGGTTTTTAGGCTATTTAACCTGCCAATAATTATGCAAATATAATATATTAAGGTGTTATTCTTTGTTTCCTTCATTTTTTCCCTCCTTTCTTTCCTACAATTAGCCTCTTTGTATAACCTCTGAGAGAATGGTAAAACAGGAAGATAACAGAAATTTGTTCCATATGTTCTAGCTTTTTATTTTGAAAAGCTTAAACCTTGGAGGAGAGAGAGAATTTGCAGACTGAATGAAATACCTTTGGGAGAAAGATGACAAGAACAGTATGTTCCCCTTCCCCTGTCACCACGTCAAACACAAAGACACATGGCCATGCCCCAACCAGACTACTCTAGATTTGGAAAAGGGAGAAGAGAGAGGTAGGGACAGAGTCTTTAAAGGAGTGGCTATAGGGCAGATCTAGGCAGAAAGACCAGGATCAGCCTTGAAGAAAGTTTTCAGTGCTCTAAATATGGCTGTGAAGCAGCAGCAAGCTGAGAGGACTTGAGGATGCATGACAAGCAAGGCAATGTCCGTTGCAGAGGATAAGCAGAAGGGCAGGGCCCCCATCCTGACAAAGCCTTGCCACGCTGCAGGGCCCCCAGTACCTTGACAGTACCAGGGTTATAACACAAGAAGCAAGCACTCTTCTGTCTTCCAAAAAACCCTTGTGTCAAATACACACAAACACACACACACACACACACACACATGAACATTAATAACCATTTTGTTATATTGATGATATGTTTCCTCATTATGCCCCACATCATTTTGTGGACTTATTAAAAATTAGGGCACACCACATCCCTCACTTTGTCATTTCAGGTGAGAAATAATACATTGACACTTCAGTTGCTGCTCTTTATTTCTACTGAATTCTGTGAGCTACTCAAAATGTATAGAGCTATGCATATTATCTCAGAATTTGCCATTTATTTGTTCCATATTTTACTAAATTTGGCATGTATTTTTCAAAGGCTGATATTTAGGAACAAGGTTATTTGTGGCTTAGATTTTTTAAATTTTTGTGAACTTTTTAATGTCACATATAACACACATACATAAACATGAATAAACCAGAGTTACACAGTGATCTGTGATATGAGTACAAAGTGATCTTCCAGTTACAGCGCCTTAGTCAAGAGAAGGAGTATTAACAGCAAGTTCTCCTCAACCTCCTCACTCCTCGAACAGCTGGAAAGCTTAACCACAAATAAGGTTTGGGTTTATGGGTATAAAAACAACAATATGGCTGTTTCCAATTCTTTCTTCTTACTCCTTTCAAAATAACATTATTTCCACACACTAAACGTACCCTCTTTGTGCACAGTTCTGAGAGTTTTCATAAACATAATCAGTGTGCACCTACCTCTATAAGGAAAATATAGAGCAGATGTCTCACCCCAAAATGAACTTATTTATCCATTTGAAATCAACAAATATAACATTGCCAACCCCTGGCAGCTACTTATTTGTTCTCTGGGCAGATAGTATTGCCTTGTAATAATTCATATAAATGGAATCAAAGAGTATATAGTCATTTAAGTCCGTCTACTTTCATGTATTATAATGCAACTGAGACTAACCCTTAGAAAAATGCCATATTTGCTTTACAGCTCTAGTGCTGCCTGTTCAGCAACATTTTTTTCCAAACACAGCCTGCCAGTGCTGCTTATTTACAAGAAATAAATCATTTTTAATGTTGGGAAGAAACATATAAAGTTTATTAAAATACAGCTTGCCAATCACTACGTGAGTATAAATGAAGATTAATGGTTGCAACAATAAGGGGGCATAGAGAGCTATGCATGTGACACCCTGGAGATGACTTACTTTTCTTGGCATGGAATTTATAACTTCTGTATCACTGGATATATTTCAGCTGAATCATTAAGATGCTCTTTGCAGTAAGAAATAAGGGGAAAGACAGTTTAGGCAAAAGAAACTGAGAATAAAGGTATGGCCATGTGGAAACATGTGGTACATTTTGATGTCACAGTGCAATACAGTGTAATTACAGAAAACGATGTGCATCAATCTCAATTTCCTAATCCAAATACAAGACCCCCCCATCATCTGATATTCTGCAGTCTAGATATAATAACACTGAGTTATGTCATGCTAAGCAAGTGTAACTGGAATAGATTATACTGTCTTCAAAAAAAATGCTAGACATATTTTTGAGAATATGATTAATTAGTGAGTATTTCATTGACCAGATAGACAATTAGAGCCAAATGGCTACAACTGTATATCAACTTAGGTTGTATCTTTTGTTTTTTAAATATTTGAGGGGAAAAATGAAAGGACAAAGCAGTTTTTAAAAGTAGGTTATTTTGGCACCTTCATGTATCAAAGCCACGTCTACCAGCTGGGGGTGCAGAAGCTACTCTGTCTTCTGAGACCAATAATGAGCCTAACTCGCTCATGAACCTAGTGAATAACTATATCCATTCAGACCCTTGACCTAGCTTTCCTCGTCAGCATAACTCATACTTTTACTGGATTCAGTTTAATCAAGCAAGTACTTTTTGAGTGTCAACAGTGTCTGTTACTGAGCCATCTTCTGCAAACATGTTGATCCAGACAATCTTTACCTTCAAGGACCTCACAATTTGGTGAGGTAGGCAGTTAGGGAAGTGGGGAACTTCCATATGATGGGTAAATGTCCATCAACAGTTGAAAGGATAAAGAAGATGTGGTGTATATATATATATACACAATGGAATATTACTCAGACATAAAAAAGAATGAAATAATGTCATTTGCAGCAACATGGATGGACCGAGATTACCATATTAAGTCAGACAGAGAAAGACTAATACCATATGATATCACTTATATGTGGAATCTAAAAAAGTGATACAAATGAACTTATTTACAAAACAGAAATAGACTCGCAAACATAGAAAACAAACTTACGGTTACCAAAGGGGATAGCGGGGAGTGGGGAGATAAATTAGGAGTTTGGGATTAACATGTACATACTACTACATGTAAAGTAGATAAAGGACCTACTGTACGGCACAGGGAACTATATTCAATATCTTCTAACAACCTAGAATGTAAAAGAATCTGAAAAAGAAAACATACATATATATGTGTGTGTGTGTGTGTATATATATATATATATATATATATGAATCACTTTGTTGTACACCTGAAACTAACACATTATAAATTAACTATACACCAATTTAAAAAAATACAAAAAAAAAAAAGAGCTGTGAGAATGTTAAGTACATGGAGCTATAGGAATCCTCGGTCTGTCAAGAAAACATTGGAAAAAGTGATGTCTCAGCTGAAAGCCAAGCCTGAGTAGGTGATAGTCAGGTAAAAGATAAGGAACAGAAAGCCTTCAGGCCAGGGATCTATCATATGAAAGAAATGAATCAGAGCCTGGTCACATCAGAGAATTGTGAGCTGTTGTGTGAGAGTGGAGGTGTGCATTCTTGTGGAAGAAGAGGCTAAGTGAGGATGGAGGGGGGCCACTCCGAAGACTCTTGTAGCTTATCTTTTGAACATGGGGCCTCATGCAAAGGATGGGGATGAATTGATAGATTTACATAGACATGTGGGCAAAAATGAAAACAAAATAGTTATTGTCCATAAACTAGGTGAGAAGTGATGGCTATCTGCCCATGTAGCATCAGGAGGGAAGGAAGAAAATGAATGGAATTGAGGGAAGTTAAAGGAGCAGACAGGTCTGGGGGACTGCCTAGCTGTGGGAGGTGCAGTGGAGGGAAGTGAGGATGACCTGCAGGCTTTCAGCTGAGAGGAAATGAGGGAATTATTCCTGAGACAGAAAATCATGGAAAAGAATTTTGAAAAGTAAGGGTGTGGATGGTGCAGATACGCAGAGTTGGCATCCTGGGATGTGGAGACCACAGGCTAGCTATTCAATCGGCATTTGGTTTTACGGGCATGGAGTCAGGAGAGAGATTCTGTTGAGGGAACTCTGGAAACATCATCATACAGTGGTTACTGGTGCCACGTGTTTGAAAAGTGTCTCAGGCTGCTCTTTTCATTTCCGAAATGTTGTGAAAGCTGCAGGGAAAGAGGAATGTTGCTGCTACACTAACCGTCTACTCCCTCCTCCTACCTTTCCTCACTGAGACGTAAGGCGGCAGGAGCATCTTCTGAGAAGCACCCTCTTCGTGGACAATCCAACAGGAACCAATAGAGGTTGAAGAATCCGTCTGCAGGGATAATCAGGGACGGTGCTCCTGCCAACTGAACCATACCTGGCTTCCTCTACTGAAAGTACATCTCTGAAGTTTCTAAAACTACCAAGTCTTCCCGCAAAACAATTACACTAAGAGAAGGGCGCGGAGCCACTCTACCGGTGAGCGCTGGCGCTAGGTGCAAGCGGCCGGCGGGATGCGGGAACTGGAAACGCCGCGAGAGGGAGCGGGCGCGACGGCGCAGCTTTCGGACCCGCCGGTCGGGGTCGCAGACAGGAGGGGCAGCGCACAGGCTGACATCGCTGTTCAAGAAGAGGGCTGGCTGAGACATGAGCGAAGACCCGTGACCAAACTTAACTTGTAGCAGGAACAGACAGGGAAGCCCGGGACGGCCCCATCCTTCCCGTCCCCGCGGCTTGGACTCCCTGAGGTCTTTGGGGCCAGGACACCGGCTGGTGCTCCTAGCCACGAGGAAGGTCAGAGAGGTAGGGGGATGCCGCTGGGTGTGGAGGTGGGAGGCTCTATCTGTCAGAAGGTAAGCGGAGTGTAGCTGAGCATCTTAATGTACGGCTGGAGCTTGTGACTGACCCTGACCGACGGCCACCCTGTCTCGCTCCGGCCTTTGCAGTGGTCACTTTTCTTCCAGTGGTTTTAGTTTTCCTTCGCGTACTGGCAGTTGTCTTCTCCCCGAGGAGAGGGAGGTCTTGTATTTTTGCTGCTGATGTCCTGCTCCTTAAAATTCCCTCACTAATCTGTATGTAACTTCTAGAGCCTGCCAGGCATTCTAGCGGCAAGGAAATTCTAATTAGCAAAAAGGATAATCAGACACTGATTCTGTTCCAATTCCTTTTGCTACTGTAAATTAGATCTCTTTTGAGGGAAGACCCTCCCGCCCCCAACTCCTTTAATCTAGGCAAAGAAAACATAGCTAATACACAGTGCAATTAAAACAAGGACAGTGTTCATTAGTCGTTCCTAGTTATTGCTCATTATTCGTATAGACAGGAATATCAAAGTAAAAGAGTCGACAGATTCAAAACATTAGTAAGTCACAGGGATGAATGTGGCCATCAGTTAGAGATTCTTGGACCCCTCTCTATTTAGATAGTCATTGAGTTATTGAGCCTCACTTTATACATCAAGAAATTAATTATCTGAACTATTAAATAACTTGCCCAAAGACATACAGCTTTTAAAATCAGATTCCAATTTTGAATCAAAGTTGGTCTAATCCAGTAATGTTTATTCTTTTTTTCATATCACAAAATTCACATGTGTGCACAAAATTTAATTTCCTGAAACCTAAAGTATCAGGAAATCCAGGAGTTTAAGTACACTAAAGCCTTTGGTTTTTCTTTTAATGTTCTAAGCATTATTTGAGGTCTGAAAGGGCTGCTAACAGATGAATCATTCATGAAGAAAAGCTGCTGAAAATTTCAAAAATGTTGACAGTAATTTTCATGTGCAGTATTCATAAAAGTTTGAGAATCTTCTACAGATTGACTTCAAAATTTGTCATCCCAATTTTATACAAACAAATCTTCAAGAGGTTTTACTTTACTTCACCTAATATCAAATGAAATGCATTGACATTTTTGAGGCAATTCATTTTTAAAAAATCATGGCTTAAAGTATTATAACAATTTTGCCAATAAAATTTCAAAATTGAGTCATGGAAAAAACAAGAGACCTAATTTTTGATCAAAATATTTCTGAGAGATTTTTATTTCAGAGAAAAATAAACACAAGCCAAGAACACACATGATATACAAATTTACTTTCCCTCCTAAAGCAAGTTTGTTTAGAAAACAATATGGAAATTTCTTTAAAAATGAAACACAGGCTTATAATATGACCCAGCAACTCCATTCCTAGAACTCTATCCAAAATAACGAGCATACGTGTACACCCAAAGACTTACACTCAAATGTTAATGGCAGCATTATTCACAACGACCAAAAAGTGGAAACAACCCAAAATGTCCATCAACTGAAGAATGTATAAACAAAATATAGTATATCCATACAACAGAATATTGCCAATAAAAAGGAATAAGGATTGGAGCAGCTAAAGCCCAAGGGGTGCAAAGACTTAGCCGAGGTCACACAGAGGGTTAGCAATGGGACAAGATTTGAAGTATCTTGCTTTGCAGTCAAGGGTCTGTTTATGACATCATGCTGCCCTCTAGGAGAATGTGACTTATAAGCAAATAGGAAATGTTTTAGGATGTCAGAAACCTGGATATGGGTGAAAGGCCAAGGATAGTTTCAAGGAGGGCATGGAATGATGTGAAATGGGATTTAAATGGGTGGAGAGCAGAGGGCAATGTAGCTCGAGGGGGATGCCCTATACCTGCCCAGAATGTGCCAAACCTGGCATTTCAGTATCAGGAAAAGAAGTAAGCAGATTCTTGTGGTGAAAAATTGCTACAGCAGTAAAATTAAATCCCCTTTCCGGAAGAAATGGAAACCTTTGTAAGAGATGAGAAATCTAAACCTTTGTGCCCTAGCTTAACTGATTTAAGAAACCAACAGCTCCTTGCAAGGTTGAAGAGAAGAGGAAAATACTTGGCTTGCCTCCCCACTTAAAGAAAGAGTATTTCCTGCTGGCAGCTACAAACATTTATAAAGCACCCTGAGGGGTTCATCCCCAGTAGGGCAGCAAGGGCAGATACAGTCCCCCAAAGCCGGGAGGGGCCAGGTTCAGCTTCCCCCAGAGCCTTACCTATTCACCAATGGCTGACAGGACCACAACAGACCTGAGTCACCCTTGCTAATCATGTTCAGTTCATTGGCCCATAACAAATCTCCCTCAGCCGGAATGGGATGCAGCCTCTAAAACAATTGCACAGGGAACTCCACTCAGTACTCTGTAATGGCCTGTATGGGAAAAGAACCTAAAAAAGATTGGATATATGTGTATGTATAACTGATTCACTTTGCTGTACACCTAAAACTAACACAACATTGTAAATCAACTATACTCCAATAAAAATTAAAAACAACAACAACAACAATGCAGGCAAAGACAGCAGCTAATATGGAGAAGCATTTATACAATGAGTTTGGATGAAAAGTATAGAACCCAACAGCAAAGTAAAATATACATAAGGAGGAATTAAGATTGGAAAGAAAAACGAACACCATTGTGTCCAGTTGGTAAGATTATGAGTGCTTTTATAAATCTTTTAAAATAATCTTCATTATAATTACATGTGATTTAAATAACAAATGCATTTTATAATACTTTAAAAAATAAATAAATAAGGGTAAGAAAAAGGAATAAGGTACTAATAAAGCTACAATACAGATAAACTCAAAAAGTGAAAGAAACCAGTCACAAAAGAACATATATGATCCATTTATGTGGAATATCCAAAAAAAACAAATATGTAGAGACAGAAAGATTAGTTGTTGCTTGAGATTGAAGATGGAGAAAGACTATAAATTGGCATGAGGTTTATCTTTAGAGTGACAGAAATGTTCTAAAATTAGATTGTTGTAATGTTTGTACAGACCTGTAAATATGTTAGTATTCACTGAATTATACACAGGTCAGTTCTTTGTTATGTAAATTACATCTCAATAAAGCTATTTTTTAAAATGACTTTACAACTTGTAAAAATATGGCTTATTTCAAATTGGACTAGAGTGGGTGTTTGGGACAGTTGGACAAAAATGAAATATCTGACATCTATTAGATTGTTTTGTAAATCTAACCATTTCATAAATAATGGAATTACTGCTCCAATATTACCAAGCATTCCTTCTAGAGTTAAAGAATTTAACTAATTATATATTACAAGTTAGAATTTTGAGGATCAAAATGCTTTGAGATTTAGAAAAGGATGACAACATAAATCATATAAACAAAAACAGAAATGTCACATAGCTCTACCACCAGCTACAACGTTTTATTTAAGGCTTCCAGAAGAACCTAAATAACATTTAAGTATAATCATGACACTAGCCAGACATTTCAATTATAAAGGTATTGTATAATATATACTTCAGATGCAAACATTATTGCTTACGTATATGGATGGCTGTTGAAAGGGAAAATATACACCTTTTCCAACTCCATTCAAAGGAATTTTAGTATTCCAATCTTATTTTTAAACCACATTGTGAAAGATAGTAAGTTGAAACAAGTTCATTTTTGTATGAAAATTATGATTTTTAAAAGTTGCTTTTATCTTCGTGCACCAGAAACTAGCATAGTATTGTAGGTCAATTATACTTCAAACAAACAAACAAACACACAGACTCTTAGAAAAAGAGATTAGATTTGTGGTTACTGGAGGTGGGGGTGGGGGGATTAGGAATTGGATGAACGTAGTCAAAAATACAAACTTCCAGGAACTTTCCTGGCGGTCCAGTGGTTAAGACTCCATGCTCCCAATACAGGGGGCACGGGTTCGATCCCTGGTCGGGGAATGAAGATCCCACATGCTGCATGGCCAAAACTAATAAAATAAAATAAAACAAAAAAACCCCCAAATTTTCAGTTATAGAATACGTAAGTACTAAGTACTAGGGATGTAATGTACACCATGATAAATATAATTAACACTGCTATATGTTATGTATGGAAGTTACTAAGAGAGTAAATCCTAAGAGTTCTCAAAACAAGGAAAAAAAATTTTTTTCTTTTATTTTGTATCTATGTGAGATGAGGCACGTTCACTAAACTTATTATGATAATCATATCATGATGTATGTAAATCACATAACTATGCCATATACCTTAAACTTATTCAGTGCTGTATGTCAACTATATTTCAATAAAACTGGAAGAAAAATAATTTTAAAAGTTGTTTTTATTGTACAAAAATAACAAAATCTTTGAAAAGTAGTAATTCCTCAGTCTTCTGTAAAATATACTGATCTACAAGATAGAAAAACTGCTTAGGCAGTAAAACATGGTCACCGTGTTACAATCTATGTGATTTTGCATGGTTGATTGATATGTAATCAGGTTGTCACCTCTATATGGATTTATGTCAAAAGTAAGCTCAGTCAGGGGTTGAACCATTTCTACTCTGCTGAACATTTTCAAGAAACCTCCTTAAGGCCAATGACATTGAGATATGTTGAAATAAAGGGCTTTCTTTCTAGCCGATGAGTGAAAGATACATTCTTTTTATTTTATCTGATTTTATTTTACTTTTTAAATGTAAGAATAGTTGATTTACAATATTAGTTTCAGCTATGCACCAAGTGATTCAGTATTTGTATAGACTATACTCCATTTAAAGTTATTATAAAATAATGGCTATATTTCCCTGTGCTGAACAATATATCTTTGTTGCTTATTTATTTTATACATAGTAGTTTGTATCTCTTAATCCCCTGTTCCTGTTTTGTCCCTCTCCCCTTCCTTCTCCCCACTGGTAACCACTAGTTTGTTCTCTTTATCTGAGTCTGTTTCTGTTCTGCTATATTCATTTATTTTTTTTGATTCCACATATATTTAACAGTGATAACACAGTATGTTTTATTTTTTAAATTCCACATACATTTAAAAGTGATAACATACAGTATTTGTCTTTCTCATGACTTATTTCATGAGACTTATTTCACTTATGACATTTCACTAAGCATATTACCCTCTAGGTCACCCATGTTGTTGCAAATGGCAGAATTTCATTCTATTTTTTGGCTGAGTAATATTCAATTATATATATAATTATATATATATACATGCACCACATCTTCTTTATCCATTTATCTGTTGATGGACACTTAGGTCGCTTCCATATCTTGGCAATTGTAAATAATGCTGCTGTGAACATTGCGGTGAATGTACCTTTTCAAAGTAGTGTTTTTGTTTTCTTCAGATGTATACCCAGGAGTGGAATTGCTGGCTCATATTGTTGCTCTATTTTTAGTTTTTTGAGGAACCTCCATACTGTTTTCCATAGTGACTGCACCAATTTACATTCCCACCAACAGGATTCCCTTTTCTTCATATCCTTAGCAACACTTGTTATTTGCAGACTTTTTGATGATAGACATTCTGACAGGCGTGAGGTGATATCTCATTATGGGTTTGATTTGCATTTCTCTGATGATTAGTGATGTTGAGCATCTTTTCATGTGTCTTTTGCCCACCTGTATATTGTCTCTGGAAAAATTTTAATCGGATTATTTGGTCTTTTGATATTGAGTTATACGAGCTGTTTATATATTTTGCATATTAACCCCTTATCCATCATATCATTTGCAGATATTTTCTCCCATTCAGTAGGTTGTCTTTTCATTTTGCCAATGGTTTCCTTTGCTGTGCAAAAGCTTTTAAGTAGGTCCCATTTGTTTATTTTGCCTTTGTTTATTTTGCCTTAGGAGACAGATCCAAAAAAATATTACCATGATTTATGTTAAAGAGTGTTCTGCCTATGTTCTCTTCTAGGAGTTTTATGGTTTCAGGTCTTACATTTAGGTCTCTAATCCACTTTGAATTTATTTTTGTATATGGTGTGAGAAAATGTACTAATTTCATTCTTTTACATGTACCCTCTATTCTGTTTCATTGATCTTTGTGTCTGTTTTTGTGCCAGTACCATGGTGTTTTGATGACTGTAGCTTTGTAGTATAGTCTAAGGTCAAAGAGGCATGATACCTCCAGCTTTGTTCTTTTTTCTCAAGATTGCTTTGGCTCATTCTTTTTATTTTTTTCTATTTTGACTAAGTATACATAACATAAATTTACCATTTTAACCATTTTAAGTGTACAGTTCAGTCGCAATAAGTATATTCACATTGGTCTGCAACCATCACCACCATCCACCTCCAGAACTTTTTCATCTTCCCAAACTGAAACTCTGTTCTCATTCAACAATAACTCCCCATTGTCCTCTTCCCCCAGTCCCTGGCATCCACCATTCTACTTTCTGTCTCTGTGAACTTGACTACTATAGGTACCTCATATAAGTGGAATCATACAGTATCTGTCCTTTTCTGATTGGTTTCTTTCACATATCTTCAAGCTTCATCCATGTTTGTATCAGAATTTCCTTTTTAAAGCTGAATAATATTGCATTGTATCTATATACCACACTTTGCTTACCATTCATCCATAGTGGACAGTTGTGTTTCATCCATGTTTTAGCTGCTGTGAATAATGCTTCTATGAACATGGATGTAGAAAGATTCTTTTTTTTTTTAAGATTTAATTTTATTTATTTTTGGCTGTGTTGGGTCTTCTTTGCTGTGCACGGGCTTTCTCTAGTTGTGGCAAGCAGGGGCTACTCTTTGCTGCATTGTGTGGGCCTCTCCTTGCAGTGGCTTCTCTTGTTGCAGAGCACAGGGTCTAGGCATGTGGGCTTCAGTAGTTGCAGCACATGGGCTCAGTAGTTGTGGCTCGTGGGCTCTAGAGCGCAGGCTCAGTAGTTGTGGCGCACAGGCTTAGTTGCTCTGTGGCATGTGGGATCTTCCCGGACTAGGGATCAAACCCGTGTCCCCTTCATTGGCAGGCAGATTCCCATCCACTGCACCACCAGGGAAGTCCCAAAAGATTGATTCTTAAAACAAGCATTCATGCCAAGCATGCAGCTCCCCTCTCTCAGCTTATTTACATTATTTCATAGAGACATGCCACAATAAACATTATAAAATTCACAGTTAATGGATGCTTTCAGTGAATTTTCTTTAATATATCAAGTGTCTAGCTGACTCCTCATTAAGAAAAAGGAATTTACTACTGTTGGGGGCAAAATGTCTGTCCCATTTAGTGTCTCTGTCTGGGAGCAATGGCCTCCTGAATGTAAACTCACTGCCAAAGTCAAAACATTAATTTGTGAAGCTCAAGAACTGATTTGATGACACTGTTCTCTTCCCCAATGCCATTTCTATCAAACCTCCTCTCCCCCTGCCTAAAAAAAAAAAAAAAAAAGATATATCCAGGTGAGACCCAGACTCTCTCATTTAGTAAAATATATACGGGCCAAGGAATTCATATATTATATAAACGTGTGTTTCTCAGTAAGGTTACTCCAAATTATCCTGAGCACTGTAAGAGGATAACACTGAGAAATGATGAACCGTTCTATAATAACAAAAGGACAAGTACAGTTATGTGGTATTGCACCTTGGTTTTATTATCTGTAAACTATTATGTATACTCATGGTAGCTACCCTATGCCAGACACTACCTAAATGCTCTCTCTCCAGACCCCTCCTCCTCCACACCACCCCCACCCCACACATACATATACTATTGTTTCCTTTTCTTAAAACAGCCAGTCTTATGAATCCATTTCTTTTTTTTAAAATTTTACTTATTATTTATTTATTTATTTAATCTATTTTTTGCTGCATCGGGTCCTGCTGTGGCACGCAGGATCTTTGTTGAGGCGTGCGGGATCTTTCGTTGCGGCAGGTGGGCTTCTCTCTAGTTGTGGCACCTGGGCTCCAGGGCACATGGGCTCTGTAATTTGCAGCACACAGGCTCTGTAATTTGCAGCACACAGGCTCTGTAGTTGAGGCGCTCAAGCTCAGTAGTTGTGGCGAGCAGGCTTAGTTGCCCCGCAGCATGTGGGATATTAGTTCCCTGACCAGGGATCGAACCGTGTCCCCTTCATTGTAAGGTGGATTCTTTACCACTGGACCACCAGGGAAATGCCATACACTATTGTTTCTTAAACTCTACGGGGTAGGTATTATTACCATCATTCCCATGGCACAAAAAAAAGAAGTTCAGAATGCCATCCAAGGTGACACAGTCAGTAAATAGGTAGCAAATCTAGGATTAGAACCCAGGTGCCCTAACCTCAGGATTTGTGCACTTAATCACTGTGTCTTTCTATCCCCTGAATTTGGGGGATTTACTCATATAAGTTCAGCATAATTTTGCAAATGAACCTGAGAAGAGCTGAGTTATTTCCTTTTTCAAGGAAATTATCCTTTGAAATTTTCTCCTGATTAGTGTTTCCTTTCACTCAAGTTATACTGTACTTGGCTTCATTTTATATTCCACACAGACATTCTGTATTATTTCTCTCTCAGTGGTATTTACTGCATTTTACACGTACCACTGGTATTTATAATTAGAGTACCATGCCTCCATTCTTTATCCTGCTTTTCAAAAATTAAAGTTTTAAAAATTTGAACATTATACCAAATTTTGATGAATCTCACTACATAATGTACGTTAAAACATTATTTTTATTACTTTTTGTTTTTCCCACAGTCCTGTAACTAATTTTTATTCAGTATATTCTTGCAGACTCAAGCCAGTTTAGATGAATTTACTACTGAGATCTGAAAAACAATTAAGTTGTTTTCAGGTTTTTTTTCCATCTTAACTCACTTACATGGAGGAAAATCTGTTCTCTGTTACAAGTCTATTGTAAACTCATAAACTGGTATTCATCAACCAAAACTGAAGGGGAAAATGAGACATATTATACTTTACATTGTATGCTCAGTGTTTGCTGGAAGTTAGGCAAGTGATGTTGTCCTCCAGGAAAGTATAAAAGTTGATTGCATTTCTACAGATATTGCTGGACAATAAATTTACAAAAAAGCCTGATGTTATTTAATCCTGATTATAACCATTACTTTATTTCTGGTGATTTCACAAATAGACTGAGAAAATTTGATGTTTATTTTTCTGTCCCAGTTTTATTAGGGCTTTGATAAGCTGAAACAAAAGATGGAGGCTAAAAAATCTCTGGGTTTTCAACCTGCTCACATTAAATTGTTCTTCCACGATTAGGCTTTAAGATGAAACTCATCTTCCACACCCACCAAAAACTTATGTTTCAGTTTTTTCCTGGAAGATTGGACACCTTTTCTGCATCTAAAAGGGGGCTAAACACAAGTTTTGCACAGCACAAAGAAATTTTTTCCAAGATGGACTAATACTCATACGTTTGGAAACAGTTTTTAAACTTTTAAATGGTAATTTATTTCAAACAAACTATAAACAATTTTTAAAAGAACTTTTTTTATACATTTGGGCACCTGCTGCCTTTATCACCATACATAGTCCATGCTTTAATTGTCCAAATCTATAAATGGAACTGTGGCCTGAACCCTGATGCTCACCAGGACTCCAGGACTACCATCTGTTGAACAGTGTCTTCTTTCCCCTCAGGTACAGGCTCTAAGGGTGAAGTCTCAGGTGATGGATAAAAGGACTCAAGAACTGAGAATACCAGAGAAAAACTAGAAGAGTGAGGTTTCGTTTAACGATGTAAAAAGATGAAGAATCGGTTAAGAAGAAGAAGAAGAAAAGGCCCCTTCCCTCTGCAGAGGCAACCACACATCTGAAGACAACTGTGGATTGGAAACCATCCCCAGGGCAACCCTGGGAGTCATGTAACCATGTGTTGAAAACTCCTGAGTCACTGGGTCACCACTGGACAACGAGAGAGCTCTGGGAACCTTCAGCAAATACATGATGACTGTGTCCACGTATTTGGAAAATGTCTAAACGCCCTCCAGTTCACTTCTGAAAAACCTGCCATATAGATAGAGGAAAAGAGCTACTACTGTTGCAGCAGTAATCTCTACTTCCTCCTTCCATCGTTCACACTGAGGCCGAAAGTGGCAGGTGCAACTTCTGAGAAGCACCTGTGGAGGCAAATGAGCAACCCTGATTACCAGGTGAAGAGTCCATCTGCAGGTATGATCAGGGGCCCTCTCCCTGCCAATAGAACCTTGCAAGCCTCCTTTTATTGGAGGTCCATCAGAACAGTTTCTAGGAATACCAAGTTTTCCTAAAGCATTTGTTAGAACAGCGAGACGCGGGATGCCCTTACATCCTGGGAGGCTTCCCCGAGAATGTGCGACTGCTGTTGACAACCAGGGTGGTGAAGCCACAGCCAGAACACGCAGGGCGCACGGCGGTCTCAGGGACAGTTGGGCGTGGCTTTCCGGCGGGTGGGCGGGGTTTGGGAGGGAGGAGCCACCAGGCTCGCTGGGTTATCCCTGGAAAAGACCAGCGCGCCCCACAGCAAGGACGCGCGGCAACCCTGAAAGGCGAGCAGGAACGGACTGAGTTCTGTGATAGGAGGACAGAGAGGCTGCTGTGGCATCCTCCTGCCCGCACCCTTGGCCAGGGATCAGCGACGCCTTCGTCCCACCTGCGGCAGTAGCGATGCTTGACGGAGTCCGGGTGCTGACGCTGGCATTGATGCTCCTGGCCGCCGGGAAAGGTCGGCCAGGTAGGGCGCTGGCGTTAAGGCAGCGCAGGGGCGCCACCTGGGCCTTTGGAGGAAGGAGGCTAACTTCCCGGATGACACGTGGAGCGTGCCTGTGCATCTTTATGGCCGCATCTAATACTTGTCCCATACCAACCTCCTCCCTGTCCTACCGCCTTCTTTGAAATGGTCACTTTACAGCCTTGGCACTCTTCAGTTTTCCTTTGTGCACAGGCGACTGCTGCCTCCTATTTTTCTGCTATTAAGACCCTCAGTCACTTTTTTGTTCCATTGTTTCCTGCTGATATCCGCTCCTTAAGGTCCCTTTATTACCATAAGAAACTTTTGCTGGATCTTCCAGGCATCCTAGCGACAACTGGATCTGAAATATCCGAAAGGAGTTCAGTTCCAAACTGCACGATTTCTGCACCACTCCCTCCCGACCCCCGGAAATAATAAATTGATTAGCATTTTACCCCTACAATAATTCATTAAGTTTTGTGTATGATATCTTAAGTTTTGTGTATATCTCTTAGAATCAGTTTTGCTACTGTAAAAGAGATCTCTGAGGAGCGAGTAGCTCCCCTCCCACTTCAATCCACGACGAAGAACACATGGTTGAAAACGCTGTAAAGTTAAAACAATATTCCTTAGCCCTTCCTGATTGTTTTGTGTTCACACGCATAGGAACATTAAATGAAAGGTGACTTGCTCTTATAAGTTTCCTTATGTTTTTCAGAAATAAATCTGATCTGTGTAAAACTACCCACAGCTTTAAAAAAGAGATTGTGTGCAACATTTATAAGTGTTCAGGATATAATTTTATCATCTTGTTGATCTTAATCTAGTTTGCTAAGGTAAGTTTGCTCTGTAAAAGAGGAAGGGAGAGCATCACTCACCCTTAAAACTGTACAAAGAATATTAGAACACAATTATTTCCTAAAATGATAGACCTCAACAAGCTAGCATTGATCTGTGCCATCTTTGGTTGCTTACACATTAACTAGATCTTCATGAAGAACTTTTCAAAACATACATGTAATAATATATCATATGTACTTACAACACTTAGACGATATGTTTCCAGAAAAATGACCAATATTTATAAAGGAATTTACTTCAGTGTTTACTACAGATCACATAACGACTTCTTGCCCTATATAATCTCTCTACTAAAGCCTTGTAATCTCTCTAATAAAGGTGAATATTAACCAGTGCCATGTTCTAAGCTCCTATTGTGGTAAAGTTGATAATAAAGTTTATGCTAAACTTCTTTATGTTAACGTAGTAGAGATAAAAGTGGAGACAAATGGAGCATACTAGATTTTTTCAAATAGCTTTATTAAGATATAGTTCATATATCATACAAATCATTCATTTACAGTGTACAGTGGTTTCTTACAGGCCACAGTGATCTATGGGTTTATGTATATTCAAAAATATGTGCAACCATTACTATAGTCAATATTAGAACATTTTTATCACCTTGAAAAGAAACACCATACTCTAGCTATCCTCCCCTTATACCCTCCTTCAACTATAAGCAATCACTAATCTACTTTCTGGTCTACAGATTTACCTATTCAGGATATTTTATCTAAATGGAATCACATGACAAATTGTCTTTTGTGACTGACTTCTTTCATTTAGCATAATGTTTTCCAGGTTCCTCATGTTCTAACACGTATCAGTACTTCCTCTCTTTTTGTGATGGAATAATATTCCATTATAAGTACATACCACGTTTTGTATATAAATCGATCAGTTGGTGAACATTTGGATTGTTTTTACCTTATGGCTATTGTAAATAATGCTGCTGTAAACATCTGGGTATAAGTTTTTGTATGGACACATTTTCATTTCTTTTAGAAATACACCTAGGAGTGGAGTTATTG
The DNA here is from genome assembly GCF_008692025.1 of Phocoena sinus. Lineage (NCBI taxonomy): Eukaryota > Metazoa > Chordata > Mammalia > Artiodactyla > Phocoenidae > Phocoena > Phocoena sinus. The sequence goes on along the minus strand of NC_045771.1, from coordinate 66,090,580 downwards.
AATCATAGGGTAACTCTGTGTTTAACCATTTCAGGAATAGCCAGACTGTTTTCCAAAGTGGCTGCACTCCTGCAGCAGTGTACGAGGGTTTTAATTTATCCACAGCCTCGTCAGTGCTTGTTATTATCTGGAAAAAAGTTTTTTTATCTGAAATTTTGATTCTAGCCATTCTAGTGGGTGTGAAGTGACATCTCATTGTGGTTTGATTTGCATTTCTCTGGCGGTCAATGATGTCAGCAATTTTTCATGTGTTTATTGAACATTTACATATCTTCTTTGGAGAAATACCTATGCAAATACCTTGCCAATTTTTTAATCGGGTCATTGGCCTTTTTGTTATTGAGTTGTATGTGTTATTTGTATAGTCTAAATACAATTATCTTAGCAGACATGTGGATTTGCAGTTATTTTCTCCCATTCTGTGGGTTGTCTTTTCACTTCCTTGGTAATGTCCTTTGAAGCATGGAAGTTGCTAATTTTGATGAAGTCCAGTTTGCCTATCTTTTGTTGCTTGTGCTTTGCTGTCATATCTTGAACTCCATTGCCAAATCTACAGTCATGAAGATTTACCCCAATATTTTTCCTAAGTCTTTTAGTTTTAGTTCTTGTATTTTGGTCTCCGATCCATTTTGAATTAACTTTGTATATGGTATAACCAAAGGGTCCAATTTCATTATTTTGCACGTGGATATCCAGTTTTGTTGAAAAGACTGTCATTTCCCCATTGACTGATCTGGGCACCCGTCTCAAAAATCAGTTAAAAACCATAAGTACATGGGTTTATTTCTGGAGCGTCAATTTTATTCACCAATCTATGTCTCTCCTCATGCCACCACTAAACTTTCTTGATTACTGTAGCTCTATAGTAAATTTTGAAATGAGAAAATGTGAGTCCTCCTGTTTTGTTCTTCTTTTTCAAGATTAGTTTAGCTATTCTGGTCCCCTGAAATTCCATATGAATTTTACAATTAGTTTGTCATTCTTTACAAAAGAGTCAGCTAGTATTCTGTTAGGAGCTGTGATGAATCTGCATGTAAATCTGGGGAGTATTGCCAACTTAACAACATTAAATTTTCAGATCCACAAACATGGATGAATTTCCATTTAAATACTTAGGTCTTTAATTTCTTTCAACAATGTTTGTTATATTCAGAATATAAGTTTTGTGCTTTTGTAAATTTATCCCTAAGTATTTGTTCTTTTGAAACTATCATAAATGGAATTGTTTTCTTAATTTCCTACCTAGTCTATTTACTGCACATGTTTAAGAATATAATTAAACACCCTAAGGCCCATAAAACTTTGGGCAACTCCCAGTTTCTTCATTTGTGAAATAGAAAAGGTAATAACCTTGCCGGCTTATTTTAACACAGCAAATGTAGAAAGCATCTACTATGTGTAGGCATTATTCTAAGCACTTTAAAATACATTACTCACATTAAATTTAATTCTCACAATACCCACAGGATAAGTATTATTATTACCCTATTTTACAAGTAAGAAAACTGAGTCACATATATGCTAGGCCATTTACCCAAAGTCACATACTATTAAGTAGCAGAGCCAGACTTTGAACACATGCAAGGTGGCTTCAGATTCTAACATCCTTAACTATTGGGCTATCTCTACTGCCCCTAGTGAATGAAATAGCATATGTTCACACAAAAATTTGTTCATTAAGGTCCACTTCAGCATTATTCATAATAAGCAAAAAGTGGAAACAACCCAAATGCCCATCAAATGATGAATGGGTAAACAAAATGTGTTATATCCAGTGGAATACTATTTGGCCGTAAGTAGGAATGAAGTACTGTAACATGGATGAAACTTGAAAACATAGTAAAGCCAGAGACAAAATGCCACATATTATATAATTGCTTTTATATAAAATGTCTAGAGTAGGTAAATCCATAGAGACAAAAAAATTAGTGGTTGCCAGTGGCTGGAGGTAGAGGGGAATGGGCAGGAGTGACTGCTAATGATACAGGTGTCTTTTTGGGGTGATGAAAATGTTCTAAAATTGATTGTGGTATACAACTTTGTGAATATACAAAAAGAAAAAAAAAAACACCCCATACTGAATTCTACATTTAGAAATGGTAAATTTTATGGTATGTGAATTTTAAAAAAAGAATAAAATCACATTTTGCATCTTGATTTTATATCCTAAAGCCTTGCTGAACTTGTTCACTAGTGTTAATATTTTGTGTTTTTAGTGGATTTCTTAGGATTTTTACATAAAAAATTAGGTCATCTGTGAATAAAGATAGTTTTACTTCTTTCTTTCCAATCTGGATATCTTTATTTATTTATATTGCCTAGTTGTCCTGGTTACAACCTCAAGTACAGTGTTGATAGAAGTGGTGAGAGTGGATATCCTTGTCTTGTTCCTGATCTTATGAGAAAGCATCTAGTCTTTCTCCATCAGGTATGTTGTGGCTACGGGGTTTTTTGTAGATTTCCTTTATTGGGGTGAGCAAATGCCCTTCTTCTGTTCCTAGTTTTTTATCATAATGTGTTAATTTTTTTCAAGTGATTTTTCTGTGTCTATTGAGAAGCACATATGGATTTTGTTTTTTATTCTGTTAATATGGTATATTACCTTAATTCATTTTTGGATGTTGAATCAACCTTGCATGCCTAGGATAAATCCTACTTGGTCATGGTTTATAAATCTTTGTCTGTATTTCTGGATTTGATTTGCTAGTATTTTGCTGAGGACTTTTGTGTCTATATTCAAAAGATACATTGGTTCATAGGCTTTTTTTCCCTGCAATATCATTTTCTGGCTTTGGTATCAGGGTAATACTGGGCTGATAGAATGAGTCTGGAAGTATTCCATCTTTTTCTATTTTTTGGAAATGTTTGTGAAGAATTGGTATTATTCTTTAAATGTTAGGTAGAATTGAACATTGATGCCATCTAGACCTGGCCTTTTCTTTTTGGATGTTTCTTTCTTTTTTTTTTTTTTTACTGATTCAGTCTTTTCACATGATATAAATCTATTTGGATTGCTTACTTTTTCTTGAATCAGTTTTGTACTTTGTCTTTTTAGGAATTTCTCAATTTTATATAAGTTATCTAATGTACTGACATGCAACTGTAATAGTATTCCTTAATAAGATCTGTAGTAGTGTGCCCTGTTTCATTTTGATTCTAGTAAATGAGTCTTCTCTCTTTTTTTCTCAGCAAACCTAGAAGTATGTCACCTTTGTTGATTTTTTTCAAAGAAGCAGCTTTTGGTTTCATTGATTTTTCTCTACTGTTTTTCTATTCTCAATTTCATTAATGTCTTCTTTAGTCTTTAAAATTTCTTACCTTCTTCCTTTAGATTTAGTATGTTCTTCTTTTTCCAGCCTTCAGGCGAAAGATTAGTTCATTATATTGGGATCTTTTTCTTTTTTAATATAGGCATATATATCTATAATTTTCCTCCAAACACTACTTTAGCAGCATCCTATAAATTTTGGTGTGTTGCATCTTTCTTTTAATCCTTTTCAATGTATTTTCTCATTTCTATTTTCATTTCTTTGACCTCTTGCTTTTCTAGGTTGTTTAATTTCCACGTATTTGTAAGTTTCTTAAATTTCTTTCTGCTACTGATTTATATATTCATTCTATTGCAGTCAGAGAACATACTTTGTATAATTTTTATCTTTTCAAATTTATTGAGGTTTGTCTTATGGTCTAATGTATTGTCCATCCTGGAAAATGTTCCATGTGCACTCCAGAAGAATTTATATTCTGCTGTTGTTGGGTAGAGTGTTCTATAGATGTCCATTAAGTCAAGTTGGTTTACAGTGTGTTGTTCTGGCTCTGTTTCCTTGATGATTTTCTGCCCATTTTTCTATTCATGTTGAAAGTGGAGTATTGAAGTCCCCAACTATTACTCTTGAAGTATGTATTTTTTTTCCCTTTGTTTCTCTCAGATTTTGCTTCATGTATTTTTGTGCTGTGTTATTAGGTGTATATCTTCCTCATGGATTGAAACTTTTATTGTTATAAAATGTCTCTCTTTGCCTCTAGTAACATTTTTTTTATTTTAAGATATTTTTGTCTGATATTAGTACAGCCAGTGCAGTTTTCTTGTGGTTACTGTTTGCATAATGTTATTGTCCATCCTTTTACTTTCAGTCTATTTGTATTCTTTTCAAGAGCATTCATCCTTTAATATATAAAGGATGACAAAGTAAAGAGACTTAGCAAGTCCATCACTCTCTATTTGACCTTGCTTTTCAGCCTTTTGTGTTGTTGCAGAATCCATAATACAATTTTGAATATTAGAAGCTTAATGATTAACTTTTTATTTCTCACTGAATTTGGAGCTAAAAGGTATTTTTTCTCTTTTCCACAACTTTGGGGAAGTTATACAATTTTTTAAAATTCACAGATATTTGAAATTCCCATAGAGCAATATACCAAAGGTTTTATAATTATAAACTCAGATATTATGAAGTGCCTGTCTTTAGGCATTAAGCATATTCATCTCTTAAAAATACAATAATTTATTTAGTTTCTTAACATATTTGTCTGTCACCCAATTATGAATCTTAAAGCATACTAGTCTTAGCCAGTGTATTAACCAATGTATTAATCTAATACAGGTTACTTATACCTACAAACAAAACTAGAAAACTATTTGCATATTGTATCATTATGTATCTATTATTTATAACTTGACACTTTTTCCCAAAGTATCTGAAATGCAAATATTGCAGATTCTATTATATACTACCTAGCTTCTTTAAATCCTATTGAGAAAAAGACAGAATAAATAGAAATGTAAATGTTAATGTATATGTACTTTTGTTTTGAGGGAAAAAATTTTTATTGGACATCTGCTAGAAAGCTTTGCACATCATTCATGTCATGAAATTGACTGATGAGTGAAATGGGCTTGTAGAGTTATTCTTTTAGTACTTCAGGAGCTAGGCCCCCAGATTCCCAAATGGGAGCCCAAACCTGCCATAGTTAACTATATCCTCCCTTCTAGAGTTAAGGTTGTAATGAGATTTTTAAGAGTGTGGCTTATTCATTGCTAGTAAGATTTAAATTTTTCTACAGAGACCTTGAACATTTAATGAGTGACAAGTCGAGTTGGAGGGAAAAATTGTGAAATAAATGATACAAAATATGAGCTATTATTAATTATACAAATTAAGAATTTTCCTCTAAAATTAATATTAAATAAAAAAATTTAATTTCTGTTTAAATATTACACAGTTCTTAGTATTGTTGATGTCACACTGTGATTGCTTCTACATTTATGACATCTTTAGCTTTGGATTAGAAAACAGTTATTCAAAGCAGCAAAATCAGAGGAAATGTGAGAACTTCAGAAGTGCTTAGCAAGGAGAAATACTGCACAGAATAAAGATGGAGTTATTGACTTTTTTCCCAAGACAAAATTCTGTTGTAGGATAAGATCAGAGAAAATATCTCAATAATTTATACAAACCTCACTAGTAATCTCTTTTAAAACATTTTCCTTAGTTTCTAACAATGTGCAATCTTCTGATATTGACAGGGGGTTAGAATTATTTCAAAATTAAATGAAATGATAGCACATCCTCTGACTTCTACCCACATACATTTTATAAAATGTTCATCTAGTGTTGACAAATTGAGATTGTCAAAGTCACTAGAGCCTTTTGGGACATTTATAACTGGTGAAACTAGAGATAAAAGGAAGAAGAACCTTTTGTGGTCATTCCTAAAATCTTTTACTAAAAAAAATTCTTTAGGGAGATCTTTTATCTTGCAAAACAGTACCTTTTTTACAGTTTAATTGCTGTAACTACAAACAAAATAAAAAGCAAAAACCTATAAAGACAATTTTATAAGCTACATTTGTGAGACTGACATGCAAATTATTATCTCTAGTTTATTGTACTCCTTATTAATTTGTTTGGAAACTGATTTTTGTTCGTAAACTGTGTAACTTAAAATTATGTAATAAACATTTGAGAGTTTTGTTCAGTTAGATAGATTTTTTTCCATAGTGAGGTACTTTAGTAATGATTAAATTTTTCTTTCCCATTTCTATTTCAAAGATATTATCTTTACTATAGTGTTTTCCTTGAACAAATACAATATCTAATATTGGGAGATTTTCTGCCTATTGTGTCAATAAGACACTCCAAATAAGGACAGTTCCATGTGTTTCTTAATATTAGAGAGACAACAGCCTCAAACAGGAGCTATATTTCCAGGATAACTTTTTATTGCCTCCTCTTCTCTTCTCTCTTCTTGCTGGGAAGAGGTACTTTATGTTCTCTCTCTGCGGATTTGACAGAAAAAAGGTATCTTCCAGGCCAACTACTGCTCAGAAAATGACTTTCCTAAAAAGTCTACAGAACTAGCTCTTTCTCCATGTTTTTTTTCTTGTTTTTCCTTCAAAACTGTTCCCCTCTACCCCATTCATTTTCCTATGCTTAGAAATGAAAATGAACTTCACTACTTTTATATTTTAAAATAAGAAAAAATGTGAAAACTTTATATTTTTTCCTGCAGTAAAAAAATGCAGGAAACTTCACTAGGAGGGCATTTTACAAAAATTATATTAGCATTAAAAGTTTGGTTTAGTTTGTTGCATTCCAGGACCTGGCAGAGATGGGATTTGGGGGGGCACATGGCTACTGTGGCAGAAAGCAGGTCATGGAGGGTCAGTAATTGCATTCAAATCTGGAGCATCACTCTCAAGAGGAGTCCTTGTAAGGCCTATGCCTTCTGATGGTAGGAATAAACAAATCCTGACTCAACAGCAATCAGCAATTTTGCCTGTCCAAATTAAACGAAAATAAAGTCCTTGAAGCTCAAATACCTCAAAAATACATTCTAAAGAGTCTGTTGATTGGCTTATTTTATTTATGGAAAGTGCATATTGTCATCTTTGTTTTACTAAGAGATCATGACATTTCAGATGGCCTTTACGTGCACTTGTAGGTTTATTTGCTCTGTTTTTGTTTCAGTAGTCAGTTTTAATCGAGGGCTGAACTATGTCAATGAAGAAAATACATAATATCATCTGTCTTTCCATTCTAGCTCAGGAGTGCTCTCCTGGGGGACACCAGTTTCTTCAGAGCCCTTATAGAAGTGTCCATTTTGACTCCCTGCGCCTCCAGCAATTAGCCATTCAAGACCTGATATGTCACCGCTCCCTTTCTCCCTGATGGTATCGATTTCTCCTCTTTGACAGACCTGCTAAGATGCCAACCAAATGTGTTGAGGTATCAACTCACTAATGTGAACTACACGTGCTTTTTCTTAAGTATTTTTTCATATAAGGACTGAATCTTGTTAAAACCAATTTATTTCTCACGCTGCAATATTATTTTAATTTTGCATCAAGATTAAGTTAATCAAAGGGAGTATTCCAAGGTTCTCTATTCTGACAATAATAGTAATAGTTAATGTAATGTTCAACAGTCCACCAAGTGTTTTAACTTACAATATCTTATAGAAGACAGTCTATCATCGTGATTTCCACCATATAATACAGAAAACATATTTTTAGGCATAACACACCTAGAGTCACCTGGATAGCAGGTCAGACAGCCAAGTTTTGATCACAGGCTGTCACTCTCCAGGGCTCAGGTACTTAACCTCAGTAACTTTCAAACAGTAAAATACTGCATATTTTAAGTGCTTCAGTTCTTGTCTGCTTAATAGAAGGATTATGTCTTAATAGAAGGCTCATTTTCCTTATCGATACCCACATTTTAAAAATTATGCAGAAGGGCTTCCCTGGTGGCACAGTGGTTGAGAGTCCGCCTGCCGATGCAGGGGACACAGGTTTGTGCCCCGGTCCGGGAAGATGCCTGCGCGTCTGGAGCCTGTGCTCCGCAATGGGAGAGGCCACAACAGTGAAAGGCCCGCGTACCGCAAAAAAAAAAAAAAACCTAAAAAACAACTCCCTTCAAAACATGTTCGAAACAAGTTTTACATTAAACAAAGTTTATGCCATGTCTTAAGAAAAATATGCTTATAATTTGACAAAATGGGGTGAAAACACTGTCAAAAATCTCACTCCAGGGGCGAAAGGGGTAAGACACATCTACAAATATTTTTTTTAATGTTACAAAAGAACTTATTTACAAAACAGAAATAGACCCACAGACATAGAAAACAAACTTATGGTTACCAATGGGGAAAGGAGGGAGATAAATTAGGAGTTTGGGACTGACATATACACAGTACTATATATAAAATAGATAACTAACAAGGACCTACTGTACAGCACAGGGATCTATACTCAATATTTTATAATAACCTATAAGGGAAAAGAATCTGGAAAAGAATATATTTATAGATGTATAACTGAATCACTTTGCTGTATGCCTGAAACTAACACAACATTGTGAATCAACTATACTTCCATTTAAAAAATAAATAAAAAATAAAATACCACATATCAATGATTGAAATTGTTCTCAATTGATAGAAGGATTTGGAAAGAGTTGTCAACTTTAGGATACTGAGTCTTCCAATCCATTAATACAGTATGCTCCTCTACTTATTCAGATTTTCTTTAACATTGTTCATGAAGTTTCATAATTTTCACCTTAAAGGTGTTTTATACCTTTTAATTTATTCCTATTTGTATTTTTATTGGCACTATTGTAAATACTATTTTTTTAAAAATTTGCTTCCTAACTGGTACTACTGTATAGAATTATAGTTGATTTTACATTGATTTTTGTACCTAGCAAACTTGCTAAATTCCCTATAATTCTCTATATATTCTTTTGCATTTTCAACAGAGCCAATCTTATCATCAGAGAATAATAAAAGTTTATTTCTTCCTTTCAATCCTTATAAATTAAAAATTATTCTCACCTTACTATATTGGTTAGGGTTTCCAGGAAAACGTTGAATAGAAGTGATTATAGCTATACACATGGCAGTTTTTGTTTAGCACTACAAAAGACTGCTGTCTTTTTCAAATCCCAGTGTCCGTAAGAAACTGTGGAAAGTTTTTTGTGTACTTACTACAACCCACTCAGGGATATATGGGATATTGTGCAGAAGGCAAGAAAACATGTGTAATACACATGAACTGCTAGTGATGGAACTCTGTGTGTTGGTGTGTTTGTGCCATCCTCTGGATGGGATGTATGGAGCTAATGCAAATCTCAGTAAGAGATTTGGTTTGCTATTATTGCTAAAACGAGGCTAAATTTCTGGTTTAAATTGGCCAGATTTGTTCAGGGTTTTTTGCCAAGATGTTCAAATCCTCAAAAATATTTGTTAATGTGAAAGTATCAACAGTTAATATCAGCAGTGATAATGTATAGTGATACCATTTATCTACTAATAACACTCAATAAGAAGGACACTTCTCCTTTGTTGTATTCTTCCTCAAAGTCATAATCCCAGTCTAATCATGATCAAATTCATATAAACCCAAATTGAGAAACATTCTACAAAATATGTGAATAGTACTATTCAAAAGTGTCAAAATCATGGAAAACCATGAAAGAGTAAGAAATTGTCAAATATTGGAGAGGACTAAGGAAACATGAGTAATACATTATGAAGATATCCTGGATTGGATAACTGAAACAGAAAAGAACATTCATGGAAAACTGATAAAAACTGAACAGAGTCTTCAGTTTATTTAAGAGTAGAGTCCTAAAGTCAATTTCTTAGTTTTTTTTTTTTTTTTTTTTTTTTTTTGCTGTACACAGGCCCCCCACTGTCGTGGCCCCTCCCGTTGTGGAGCACAGGCTCCAAGCGCGCAGGCTCAGCGGCCATGGCTCACAGGCCCAGCTGCTCCACGGCATGTGGGATCCTCCCGGACTGGGGCACGAACCCGTGTCCCCTGCATCGGCAGGCGGATTCTCAACCATTGCGCCACCAGGGAAGCCCCAGAATTGATCAAACTTTTAATAACTGTGTTGCTTTTATTAATGAATGGAGGTAAGAAAGTAACATTTTCGTTTGTTATTGTATTAATATTTGACTTAACATGAGTGGTGGGTGACTCAACGCTCTGCTTTTTTTGCAACACGTTACTGAGAAAAAATTGTTCTTGTCCAAATTACTATTCTTTTCTGTTTTCCATCTGGAAGGATTTTACCAGGAAAAAGCATGTCTGACACAATGCCAGTTTCTCTGCCATCACCTAGAAAACAATCCTATTGTAGCTGCTCAATGGACACTACTTCATTGTATCCATCTTCTAATCATCTGGAAAGTGTTTCTCAATCAGAGATTGTTTCAGCTTGCAGAGACCCCAAACATGTCAAATTCACTTCCTTGATAAGAGCTAGATGTCACCTCTGAATATATTAATTCAGAAGCTCCTGTCAGAGGAATAAACAAGCATACATCTCGAGAAAAAAATAATTTGGATTTCTTTCCTCAAGAAAAAAAGCATGTGAATCGAACCAATCTGGACTTAAATTTACAAAAACATCCTGGGAATGAAAAACAAGATGCATCAAAAACTTTGGACAAGGGGAGACATACACAGGACCAGGGTAATCACAGCCAAGAAACAAGGTGGGATCGACAAAACAGATGGAAACAGCAAAACTTCAGTGAGTTTCTTCCTTTGTTTGCTTTTCAAAGTCTCAGCCAAAATGACCTAGAAGAGATTACTTAACTTTTTCCCCGAGGACCATACTGAGGATGTCCACCAAGAGTTTGTCCCCATGTGGCCCACACCATCTGGCCACACCGAATACAGCACATCAGCACTATGTCAGCACACTCTTGCCAACTCCAGCATAGGAATGCACTGTCTTGCCTTTCTTGGGTGCGATAGAGATGTGTTTTAAGGATGTTCTCCTAAAAGATGATCTTAGCTGGGCAGAAAGTGTGGCCCTTTTAGAAAATGAATGTGAAAAGAGGATTCTGGAAGAGGGGAAATATAACAGAGAAGAATACAGCCAGTCAATTAAGGACATTTTCTTGTCATTAAAATTCCCCAATTTATGCAGTGGCCATGGGCAGTGTATGGAATGGGGGTGTGCATGCTCCCCAGGCTTTAGTTCCTATGATTGCAGTGATTCACACGGTAAGTAAATACACTCCAACTTTGATCTTGTGTATGTTATTTAATTATGAAACCTTTGTTCTTTTTTACCTTCAGTATCCTAACAGGCTTTATTCAGATTATATATGGAAAAGAACTCAAATTATATTAATCAATATGTTAATAATATTCCAAAACAGTCTCATCTTAGAATAAAAGCTGAAGTACTTATAATGGCCTATAAGACACAACGTGATCAGGCACACAATATCTCTTGAGACTCACCCCCTACTACTATCACCCTCACTCATTCCACTCCACCCACTTTGGTTTCTGTGCTGTTCCTTACAATGCCAGTTCTCTTGACCTCAGGGCCTTTGCACATAGCTGATCCCTCTACTTGCAGAGGATAATCATTCTTCTAGAACTCAAACTTAATATTTTTAAAGCACTGTTTATATTTTGCTAATTTTACTAATATGCTTAACTTTTTTCTCTAACCTATCTAAATGGTACAAATTATTTTGTCCCAATATATTAGAGAAAGACATTTCAAAAAGTCAATTTGATTCTCTTAACTATTAAACCAGTAACTCCTGATTTTGCTCCTACCACCACCAATCTGCCCTTTTCCATCTCAGTAAATGCAAACTTCATTCCTCTAATTGTTCACATTAAAAACGTGTGGTCACTTTGACTTTTGTTTTTATATCAAGCCTCATGTTTGATCCATTAGCAGCAAATCCAACTCTAGCTTCAAAGAATTTCATATCTTTCCCTGCTATCAACTTAGTCCAAGCCACTATTCTCTCTCCCTGGATTATTATAGATTCTCTCAAAGTTTATTCTTCATGCAGCAGCTAAAGTGATTCCTTTGAAATGTAAGTCAGATCGTATTACTCCCCTGCTTAAATCCCTCTGTTAGCTCTTCATCTCCTTCAGCATAAAATTGGCAGGCCCTACTATGGCCTAGAAGATTCTATGTAGTCTGAGACTCCTCTCTCACTGAATTCATCTACCACTGTCTCCATAGGTCATTACTTTCCAGAGTTCTCTAGTGGTTGCTTTGCTGTTCCTCAAAAAAGGCCAAGCCTGCTTCTACCTTGGGACATTTGCACTTGCTGCTCCCTCTCACTGGCACATTCTACCACATATCCTCATGACTGACTTCCTTCTCTTCTCTATTCAAATATCATATTATCATAGAATCCTTCCATCGTCATTCTAAATAGTTTTTCTCACACAACCCCATGGCCTTTATCTCCCTTAATATAGTTAATATACTTTTTCTCCATTACCTAAAAAACACTTATGTGATATACTTTATATTTATTTTTTCATTGGTTTATTTTTTTGTCCTCCCATATTAGAATGTAAGTTACATGAAGGCAGGGACTATTTTGTTCATTATATATCTCCAATATTTGGAATAACACCAGAAAAACAGAAGTTGCTCAGTAAACATTTGTTGAATATATGAAAGAATAATAAGTGTTTTTTAAATTTTTCATAAATATTTTAGGGTTCTGAATACATGTAACAGGATTTTTATATCCTATTGCTATTAAAGTTATATTCACTTGGATTTTGCCACTACTTAGACAAAGGACTCAATTGTTTTTATACTGCATTCATCTATTTTGACCACCAGATCTTGCTCATAGAGATAATGAATGATCTTACCAAGACCAGAACCACAGAAACAACCATATGAAGGTCAGTTAACTCTGACTGATAAAAGAAATTTTTTCTCCTATGACTGAGAAGTACACCTAAGATTATGGTAGCATGTAGGATAGCAATAATACACAAAAATATAAACAATACTGGGACAACAGCATGCACAAATTTTGATAATTCTTTTCTAAAACAAATTAAAAAAAGAATTTTAATACATCACATTGCTAAGTACACTATATTATTACAAAAGCACTTTTTCTATAACCTATCTCTATGACATAAAGCAAAATGGTAAAACCAAAACATAGGCCACGGTAGGAGTAATTTGGTAGTACTCGTACTTATTTGGTATCAAATATTATTAAAAAATTAATTAAACCTGTATAGTTAGGCACTGGTAGTATCTGTAATGCTATTTCTATTGAGTTGAATAGTAGGTAACACTTCTTTTAATACCAGATCACTCTTAACATGTAATAGTTTAATTAATGTACTAAATATTATTGGGGGTAGAATTTAAAATATTAGTTTATATACACATTTAATTTTGGCCTTGAAAAATAATTAGTTTTTTTTCTGGAATTAAAGCAAATATGTCCTATTTTAAAATCATTTTATCCAAAGACAAGGTTCCTGAAATTATAGAACTTGAGAATGCTGGATTGTGTAATATTCAAAAATATAACTGTATGATGGTGAGAGTTTTTGGTCAAGGCTTCAAAGAATCACCTTCAATTAAATGTGAAGTTACTAAACTGAAGGTATGTTAATTATAATGTTGAAAACAATTAAGTTTATGAGTTATTCAGATTAATTTTCTTAGATTAATTTGGAGTATCAATTAGCAACATAATCCCAAAGGATGTCATATCCTCAGAGAGCTGAACAGGAAAATTATTAAGTTGCTTAACCTTAAATCTTCCCTATTTGCCAACTCTATTAAACTGTTTTATATAATTTTTATTGAGGTATTGACTCACTATTTAAGCCATAATCAGAAATTAAAATAATATGAAACTTGATATATAAGCTTCTGTATTTACTGAAATGTAAAAACACAAAGAATGGAGGTCATTTTTATCTAAGACTCTGCATGAATTATAGGATTTAGAGATAGGAACAATTCCCTTTTACAAACCAAAAAGTTCGGACAAATTGTGCTCATCCTTTATATTTCCTTTACTGTGGATTTCATATGGGAGAATTACCAAAAAAAAAAAAAAAACTGTTTTTCTTTCTTGAGACCACCAAAGACAGACATGATCACTCAGTATGAACATTGGTGTATCAAATTACACTTTTTTTTTAACATCTTTATTGGAGTATAATTGCTTTACAATGGTGTGTTAGTTTCTGCTTTATAACAAAGTGAATCAGCTATACATATACATATATCCCCATATCTCTTCCCTCTTGCGTCTCCCTCCCACCCTCCCTACCCCACGCCTCTAGGTGGTCACAAAGCACAGAGCTGATCTCCCTGTGCTATGCGGCTGCTTCCCATTAGCTATCAGTTTTACATTTGATAGTGTATATAAGTCCATGCCACTCTCCCACTTTGTCACAGCTTACCCTTCCCCCTCCCCGTGTCCTCAAGTCCATTCTCTAGTAGGTCTGTGTCTTTATTCCCGTCCTGCTCCTAGGTTCTTCATGAACATTTAAAAAAATTTTTAGATTCCATACGGTATTTTTCTCTTTCTGACTTACTTCATTCTGTATGACAGACTCTAGGTCCATCCACCTCACTACAAATAACTCAATTTCGTTTCTTTTTATGGCTGAGTAATGTTCCATTGTATATATGTGCCACATCTTCTTTATCCATTCATCTGTCTTGGACACTTAGGTTGCTTCCATGTCCTGGCTATTGTAAATACAGCCGCAATGAACATTTTGTACACCTTATTTTTGATGATTATTTATATGGTCTTCCTTTTCTTTATTTAAGTGGAATTTTATTTTAAGGAAAGCACTTTGAATTTACAAAGTACTTATTACATGGACAAGATAAAAACTTAAAACAGAAAATCATATTTTGGCATTGTTTTTACCTTTTCTCTAAATTGATTCTGAGATTGAGAATTTAAGGAGGAAATAACTTTTGTTTGTGTCTTTATCAAATAGTTATACACAAGAATTATGTTTATTTCCTGATTTTATGAGCAGAGCCTTTCTAAATGAGCCATGAAATATTCTAACCCCAATGAAATAAGACACATAATAGAAAGTGTAATATATATGTATTATTTCATTCACTTCAAAGTCGCTCAAGAGAGTTGTCATTACATTGTTCTTGGCAGAATAAACCATATGACATCACACTATAATTAAGCGATTTGACAAGAGAGAATTTTATAGGTTTATATTTTCTTGGAAAGTACATTTTATTCTTACTTTCAGATATATATTTTCCTGTGATATTTTTTCTCATACTACTTCCCTCCTCCAAATAGCTTATCAATAAAGAGTACACTCTGGAATTCATTAACACTATACAGAACTATAGAAAGGAAGAAAATATATTCACTAGCCAAAACAATCTTACATATTTTCTTTCTCACCCTGTTTAGAATGTTTGTGTATTTTATTTGTAATACAATTAGGTTTTTTTTAATATTTATATTCCATTTTGAATTTCCTTCACACTCTGGTTGATTTTAGTTTTATACTTATTTGGAAGGTATGTGAAATATTATCATGGTTCTAACACTTGATGCCATACAACAGGTATACAACACAGAGAAATGTCACTATCTTCTCATCCCTACCTCCCTCTTCCCATTACCCCTTCTTTCCATCCTGTTCCCATCCATCCCCTGAAGGTATCCACTCTCATTACTTTCTAGTTTTTCCTTACTGTGTGTCTTTTGCACAAAGGAGACGGTAAATTCCTTCTTTTTTTATATGAATACTAGCACATTACATATGTTCTTTTCTACTTTTGCAGTAATAACTTTAGACAAGTTTTTAGCCAGAGAGCCAACCACCCAACCATTTCCTTCACTCTCCCCCAAAGCTGCTAGGACTTTACAGAATCCAATTTTTAAACAACTTACTTATAGGATTAAATCCAAGTTGTTATCCTAGAAACAAATGGCCCTTCATGATCCAGCTCTTGTCTGTTTTTGGAGGCTTGAACTTCAAGCATGTGCTCTAGGAAAATCCCATGCTATTTCATGCATCGCTGTCTTTTCACATGGCGTTCACTCCAACCTTGCTAACTCGCACTCACTCTGTTTCTGCTCCCAGTGTCCAAATGGCAGTCTCCTTTTTTACTTTCAAGAGAAGTGCTGTCTTCTTTTTCAAAGCCTTCGTGACTGTGCTGGTTAGACTTAGTGGCTTCTTTCTCTCTCATTATTATTTGAATCTTGGTTATAGCAATAAGAAAATGTTTTATTGTTTGTCTTTTCCTCTGTGATCTCTTTTCATCAGAATATCCTCAGTACCTATAGATATTCCCAAAATATTGATGAATGGAAAAGAAATAGAACCTTGTTTAGTCCTCATTTGGGGTAGGCTCTCCACACAGAGGGGTGGAAATAACCCCTAAATTCCCAGTCATTGCCTGAAGTCTTGTTCCTACACACAAAACCAAGAGACCCTGTATCCATCTAAGTGTCGACATCATGACTACCCTGAGACATTGTTGTCATTCCCCTCTGCTAGAAGGGAACCACTGATATATCTGCTAGACCAGACTGTATACACTCCCTTAAATATGGAGATTTGTTCTGGGGCTCACTCTTTCAGCCACATAGTTTCTACTAGCCACAAACTAGTGTGTTCTTGCCTTCCATTCTTTTTCCTGCTGACCTACAATATTGAAGCATCAGCACACTTACTATTTCCGAGCCACAGAAAGAATTACACAGTCATAAATTTTTTAAAAATCTGAATCTAAATTTTGGTAATAAGATACATCTTTTTAGTTTTCTGTGTAGTTATCAGTACCCAGAACATTATCCTTGCTTTTCTTCTTTAGACAACAATGCATTTCAATACTGAAAAATAGTACTCAAAGTTTAAATATGATATGCCATTGAGTTATTAAATAGGGTGAACTGGTTAGAATTTATTTAGTTTAAGTTACATAGATTCAATTGAACTAGCTTGAGCAAAAATGATATTTATTATGAGGATAATGCATTTTTCACAGAATCAGGATAGAGTATGACTGCTGAATTCTCAGGAAAAAAAAGCTTAAACTTGGGACTTGAACACCACGAAGACTCAGTTTGTCTGCATATGTGTGTGTGTGTGTGTATGTGTGTGTATCTGTCACGGTTCTGCTTTTCTCTGTTTGTGGGCTTCATTTTTCCCTTTCACTAGATATTAGCTTTCTCCACATAGTGAAAAATGTGGGCATCAACAGCTCCATAACTTTTTATTAAATAAATTGACTTATTTTATTTATTTTTGTCTGTGTTGGGTCTTCGTTGCCGTGCATGGGCTTTCTCTAGTTGCCGCGAGTGGGGACTACTCTTCATTGCGGTACGTGGGTTTCTTGTTGCGGTGGCTTCTCTTGCTGCAGAGTATGGGCTCTAGGCGCGCGGGCTTCAGTAGTTGTGGCACGCAGACTCAGTAGTGGTGGCTCGCGGGCTCTAGGGCGCAGGCTCAGTAGTTGTGGCGCATGGACTTCGTTGCTTCGTGGCATGAGGGATCTTCCCGGACCAGGGCTCGAACCTGTGTCCCCTGCACTGGCAGGCGGATTCTTAACCACTGCGCCACCAGGGAAGCCCAGTGCTTTAGTTTTATAACAGTTTAATTCTGATCTGTTTTTCATGTATACATTTACAGTTGAAACACAGTTTTTAAATGAATTTACTACACATACTGTGGTTCTCACAAGGTCTGACAACAGTGTAACTAAGGAAGAAGATGGTAAAAATGCCAATCAGGGGCTTCCCTGGTGGCGCAGTGGTTGAGAGTCCATCTGCCGATGCAGGGGACAGGGTTCGTGCCCCGGTCCGGGAAGATCCCACATGCTGCGGAGCGGCTAGGCCCGTGAGCCATGGCCGCTGAGCCTGCGCATCCGGAGCCTGTGCTCCGCAACGGGAAAGGCCACAACAGTGAGAGGCCCACGTACCGCAAAAAAAAATATATGCCGATCAGAGGGAGAGGAATGTTAGGCCAACAAATGGAAATGCCTCTAGTAAGTAATGGTCTTAGTTAAACTCTAATGACAAGTAATACCTCTCATTTGTTTTCCAGAAGATTACCGTATTTACTCGTCAGGAATTTTTACTTTCAAATAGTTCACCTAAGATTATATAATGCAGTTTACAAATTATTCTTTTTCTTGCTAATCTTTTGAATCCTCTGGCTTATATTCTAGAAAAGTGATTCACGTTGTGTAATGAGCAAATTATATCATTATTTAAGGTGATTTCAGAGAAGCTTATGGTTGGAAGTGACCATTTCAAACTTACATTCTATAAATCCCTGGTCATTCATCATCTACTCAAACTCTAAACGTATGAGAAGCTCATTATTTCATAAGGCCTTTCCTTCTTCATAGTGTTTTCTTTATAACTCTTTGTTTTATTCAATAATACTCTATTACTGTCTTCATAACAATCTTCCACATTTCTCATTACCTTTCTTTATGCCTTTGCATATTGTAATATCAGCTGTTTATCTTGCAAGATATCATTGCATTTGTTCATTCTGCAAGGTGTTGTTGATTATTGCAATATAGGAAAGCTATCTTGATTGTAATGTTATTCATGCATCTGGTTGCCTTACTAAATACTCTTATTTACACTATTTTTTTATAGTTGATTCTCTTCTTGATTTTATACGTAAAACATAATATTTTTTGCAAATACTGAGTTTGTCTCTCATTTACTTTCTTATAGTAACTAAGATTTAGTCTGTATTTATGATGTGCCAGCATTAGGAAAATATTTTTAATATATTATTTCATTCGATCCTCATAATAGATAGCTATATATAGTAACTCTTCTTATTTCCATTTTACAGATGAGTAAACAGAGGCACCTATGGGTTAAGCAATCTGTTCAGATTTACAGAGTTTGTAAATTACAGAGGCAAGACTTGAACCTGAGCAATCTAATGGACCTGTTCCAGCTCTCAAACTTAGGCTGTGATTATAGTGGCTGAGACCTCCAGTTCAAAGTGTGTAGGGATTGTAATAGCTTTGTTTCTTAATGGTTTCAATGGGAATTCTTCTCATGTTTCACCAGTGAATATGATATCACTGTAGGTTTCTGCTAGAATTTTCCTTTCACTGATTGCTTTCTCAGAATTCTCTCTAGTTTTAAGTCATGAGTGGGTTTTACATTTTATCAAATGCTCTTTCAGATCAATTATTACTTGCTACAATTTCTGTTAATGTTTCCATGGATTAACTTTCTCAGAATGTTTTTAACAAAAAAAATTGATGTATCAAATTACTTTTTAACATTATTTTATATTATTTTCTTCACTAATATCTTGATATAATTATGTTAGTTGAGATATAAGTCTATTTCATCCTGATGTGATTATATATTACACTGCTGCACTTGATCTGATTTAAATGAAATACTAGTATTTCATTTTAAATTTTTATGTATTTTCATAAATAATATTGGCTATAAGATTATGCCACTCTGACAAAATGTTTATGTTTCATCTCTTTGTGTGTGTTGCAATAGTTTTGTAAAATATTCTTTCCTTGAAATTTGGTTAATATTTTTCCATTAGATAAGCTGTCCTGGCATTATTTTAGGAAGTTATTTTAGATTATTTTTCTATTTCTTTCAAAGTAATTTTTCTATCACCTACTCTATCTCTTCTTCAGTCAACTTAATCATTTATATTTTGCAAAAAAATCATTTGTCTCATTGAGATTTCAAATTCTTAGTTTAAAATTATATGTAGTATTCTTATATAAGTTAAAATTCTTTTCATATATATAGCTTTTTCTGTTTTCTCATCTTCAAAGTAGTTTAGTTATATCTTTCCATTGTTTTTTTTCTGGATAGAACTTGCCAAGGGTTATCTATTTAATTGTTTTTTTCAAATAATCATTGAAATTTGCTTTTCTGTTAAGTATCTGTTTGTAACTTTTCTTTGACTTTTTGTTGATTTGTAAGGGTACTTTACATATTCTGGCCACTGATCCTTTACATAATGTGTACTTGAAATTATCTTTTTTATCTCTATGGCTTGCCTTATCTATGTTGTCTTTTTATGCAGAAATATTAAAATTTTATGTAGTCAATATACTGCTTAATATTCTGTGTTATCTTGTATATCCAAATAGATTATATAAGTTCCTAGAAGGCAGGAAGTATGTGATAACTTCTTATTGCTGCACGAATCTTAGTATAGTGTTTATACAAGTAACAGACATTAAATGAGGGAATGAATTACCTAATGTTAAATACTGTGGGTAGAGCAGAGCATTAACAGATGTTATTGACTAACATTTCTTTTTCTTTTTTGGTTGTTTAGACATAAATTTGCAACAACTATCAACAGAACATTCACTAATTGATGCAAGCTCTATCCACAGTTCTGCAACTATGAAAAAGTTCTTGGATACAATTGACATCTCACACTTCTCATTAAAATGAGTCACAACTCGAATGAATCATTCAAAGAAGGCTATTTCCCATCAGATATCAGATTTTGAACATGTGGATCATACCCCCAGTACAAACCTCAGTCTGGAGGAGTTGGAAGTTCCTACAAACAACCATAGTTCTTTAAGCATTAACCTGAATAGTTCCCATGGCGAAGTAAAGGATGTTATCCAGGGCAGGATCCATCCAAACAGAGGCAGGAGGATATAATTCTCAAACTATGGTCTCCCCAAGGTTACACACAGCATAAGGATGGGTGTGCATCATCACTTACTAGAGCCATCGCTATTTTGCCAGAAAAGCCTGGATTGACCAAAATATTAAGTTGTGCTGAATCCCCTTGCTTTCTTGGTGTTTCCTGTGTGCCAATCAAAGATGGGCACTTCCAATGTGGATGCTGCCCCTTTGGATATTACGGAGATGGTATCAAATGCAGAGGTAGTATGAAAACTCTTCAAAACTTACAAAGAAAAGAAAACTATCCAGTTCACGTTTAAGTACTTAAGAAGATTTGCTCTTCTATTGATTAATTTTTGTTTACTCTATTTAGTTCACTAACTTCTATTCATTTTATTTGTGCATATTCTCTTCACATTTCAAAAAAATAATATTGATGTTTCTTAATTTTTTTCATAGTTAATATTAAATAGCATTACAACTATATAATACATTATAAATATATGTATTAAGTATCTACTGTGTTTTAGGGCCTTTGGAAAAGATTTTGTATCAATTATGTCATATAATCCACAAGGACCCCACATACTGGGCATTATTTTTCCCATTATACAGAAGAGAAAGCAGAGCCTCCCAGGGCTAACTGACTTTCCTGGCAATAAGCAGCTAGATATAAAATAATGGTGTGAATAACACTGTGGTTTGGGTTCTTTTCAGCTCACAGAGGGTATTTAGCACTTTAAATTACTAATTCTGGCATATTTGCTTATTTGTATAAACTAGGTTTCTCTGTAATTCCTCCAGCACTTGAGAATAAAACAAGTTAGGCATCACTTTAATTTTGAAAGGAGTGTTTACTTCTTTTCATAATCATCAGCATTGTTTTCTTTGATACAAATCAAATTTCTGGCTTAGAAGCTACTTTTTGTTGTTGATATTGTTCTGTTGTTATTGTTTTGTTTGTGTTTTGATTTGTTTGAGACCAACTTAAGCAACAAAGCTGTTGGAGTATTCCTTTGTTCTCAGTTACCTAGAGGAACTTCATTTTTTCTTTCTTCTGTAGGAATAATGATAATAACCTTCAATTCTTACATGTTTATAGTATAAAACTCCTTATTATTAGCAAATAAAACAGAAAAAAACCTCATGCATTTCAGTTACCTCAGGAAGTGTTAAATGACTAATAGTTAGAATATGTCAGGTTGTTAGAGAAGCTTAAGAAATACAAACCTATAAGCTTATGATGTGGTCCTGGCATCTTGCTGTTTTACGTTCTGATTATCCCTGCCATTCACCAACATTTACCTAATTGGTATCTGAAACTTCATTGCTCTCTGAAAGACTAATTCCATTTATGGTTAGCAGCCATCTCCAACATCAGGTTTTGCTATGGGAGTAATTTCCTCATATGGTATGTTTTTCTTACCCTATTAATCATTTATCTCAGTCATTCTAGTAGTAAAACAAATATGAGGGGAAAAAATAATTTTATGGATGTATGCAGTCGTTACTGTTTAATAGCAATGTCCAAAATTTTCAATTTCAGAGAATTTTACTTTTATTATACAATTAAGCTTACGGGCAATGTGTACATACTGTATCTATAATTCAGCCTTTTCCCTTGATTTCTGCAGCCATTTGTAGGCATCCATGTGGAAAAAACAGGGAGTGTGTTGCCCCAAACATATGTGAATGTAAACCTGGTTATGCTGGTTCTAACTGCCAAACCGGTAGGTACAGCACTCATTAGTTTGCATGGATAATTGATATTTCTAAACCATGAGCTTTATTCTATACAGCTATATGTCATCCTGATTGCAGAAACCATGGAGAATGTATTAAGCCTAACATTTGTGAATGCCCCCAGACATGGTGGAGCTACCTGTGATGAAGGTGATAATTCAAATTAAAAATCAAATAATAAAGCCAAAATAATTCAATCTTTTCTTTAAAAACTTTTTAAAGATAATTCACATTTACTGTGTACATATTAATATACACTTATTAATGCTGGTGAGGGAATCCAGGTTTGTTAATATTTATTAAAAATAATTTATTGAAGATTTTAAAAACTTAAATTTACAAAATCAGAGGGCCAAAGAGCAGTAGCTCACTCATCCTGGGTAAAAGTATCTTCAGAAATATTTTTTTGTTATATTTTTAGTTATATGGTACCATATCCCTAACAAATATTTTAGCTTCAAACAAAGGACACATGCTTATTGAATAACTTGTCAAGCATGGTTCCAAGAAACTCTTAAATACCAAATAATTAGAAGATATCAGGTAGTAGGAAGAAACCTAAAAAATGATTTTTAAACACATGTCTATAGCCATATAATTTTATTGCCTTGGTTGAAATCTTAAGTGGAGAGTTTAGGAAATGGCATTCCTAAAATAGATAATATTTTAAGGAAACAAATTTGTTATTTTTTAAATAATATTTTAAAAGAATATATTTTAGTAGATTGTAGATGTATAATTATTATAAACTGAGAGCGATGTTAAATGTCTTCGTGACAAGGCAAGGCACAAATTAACAAATTACAGTAAACGGAGTGAACTAACAGAAACATTCAATATTAATTGCATATGAAAATAATTATAGGAATATAACTATCTGTAGGGCAGGAATGCCTAAGTCCAAGTCTCAATTTTCAGAAGAAACCTAAGATTGTATATTTCCATCCAGTTAACCAAAAGTTTTATAAACCAAAACATGCTGATGATTTATAGGTGTTTTTAGAGTGTGAACTCACAGTCAATCCCACAGAACTAAATTTCATGCTAAAATAGAACTGAGTGTACTATAAATTGCTCTTACCAGTAGGTTTTATGGTGGCTGTGCTTCATAAATATAAACTGACTTTTTCTTAATTAAGAGCTGACTTAACATAATCTGTGTCTGCAGAACACTGCAGACCACCTTGTCAACATGGTGGGACCTGCTTGGCTGGAAATCTCTGCACTTGTCCTTATGGTTTTGTAGGACCAAGGTGTGAAACAAGTAAGCAAAGCTCTCTTGCACTCTAATATAACTGCTCCTTTGAATAGCTGATTGCTTTAATGCTAACTGAGATAAACCCAAACGCTAAGCAAAAAATATACCTTCTTCCTGATCTACTATGACGATTACCATTCTGCCTACCAGTGGGAGCACTGGGTGTTAGTACTAAGATAAAGAAGCTTGTTCTTAGAAACAACTGTTTTCTTGACCCTATCCATAACCACTTCTTTGAGATAACAAGAATTCTAATTTGTTCACTTGTATATAAATTTATCTCATTTAATTTATGTCTATGATTACTTTCATCAGTAACTAATAATTTTCCCAAATAGCTAAATCTTGTTTACCATTCATCTGAGTGGGTTTCTACTTTCCCCATGTCTATTAACAACAACAAAAATAACTGAACGTGAAAATTGGAAACCATTTAAAGCCAAAATATAAATTGTTTTTATCTCTCTCTGATCTTATTCATTAGATGATGTGATTGGCAGTTATGAGCAACTAGGTCATAGCCAATAATATGACCAATTCCAAGCCTAATTTACCCTTCTTTTATTTCTTTCCTGTGATCTTAGTAGTTTGTAACAGGCACTGTGAAAATGAAGGCAAATGCCTTACACCAGATGTTTGCCAGTGCAAGCCTGGCTGGTATGGACCCACCTGTAACACAGGTAAAATCAGAAATATTTTCAATAAACATGTCGTTTAAAAGAAATTTTAAATTCATCAGTGTCCTAAGGACTTGCACCCAAAAACATAAAACTAGACTGACAAAGTTTTTATTTCAGACAGATTTTTAAAACCCGATGTCTCATCTTCATTCTTTTTCTTCTTGTATTAGCCCATAGAGTGTATTCCAGCTTTACTGCTATCCAACCCAATCAATACTTTGTTTTTTGGCCTTTATTTTTTTTCCCTCATCCGCTTGCCTTATAGCGGAGAGAATCATATCTGTGTTGCATATTCAGGTCTCTTTCAAGTTTTTTATCACAACATACACATTCTATTTCATTAAACATTCAAGCAATTCTGAGTTAAGTGGACACCATAACATTATTCTATTTATTTCTCACAGTATCAGGCTTAATTCTTTGGCAGTGGTGTTTGCAATTATCTATGTTTAATTTAATCCATTATGATCTAATGACTTTTCTCAACATATATTTAATTAAATGTTCATAGCTTGACAACTGTGTATGAAGCATGATGCAAGGGGGAACAATTTCATGTTTGTCCCAATTTCAAGTAGCATATCAGTGAAGGAGACATGGGATACAATTATAAAAAAGACTATGATACAAGTTGTGTTATAAGTGATGTAATAAATGCACAGCTCCTTGGAAGCAGAGAAAAGAGAAATTAATTCTGGCAAGTGCAGTTAGGAAGAAAATTGTGTAGACTTTGGAGAATTGGCAAAATCTGCATTGAAAAATGGAATTGGGGGTGACTTTCAAAGTGAAACAAATGTAAAGAAGCAAAAACAAAGCATGTTTTCGAAGTGTGCTAGGACTTAAATGCAGTGTTCCTATTTGAATTGGGAAGGTGACTTGAAGAGCTACACAGGGCTGCATGAAGTTGAGCAGATTACAGACTATCCTGTTTGTGCTGTTGAATTGCCTTCTCCTAACTTCCAATCATTTTTCCAGCTTACCGAGGGCATTCTGAATTCTAATCAAAGCCTCCACATTCTTAGCTTGGTAATATCTGTAAACTTAATGAACAAACTTTCAAAGCTATTATCCAGTTATTTCTCTTCTCTTACGTTTGGCAAAGTCTAAGTAACTATGGGTTTTACTGGCAGTGAAAATAAAATATTTCATTATGCACCATTTTGTACTTCAGTACAGCTTTCATTTTTTTAAATAACAAAACGTTTAAGGTCTTTCTTCCTCCTGCTGTTCATTAGCTTTGTGTGACCCGGTTTGCCTCAATGGTGGTTCCTGTAATAAGCCAAACACTTGCCTCTGTCCAAATGGATTCTTTGGTGCACAGTGTCAGAATGGTAATTACTCTTTCTTTATAAATAAAAAGGCAAAGGGAAAGTCAGACACAAACAGAGCTCTGGTTAAGCACAAGACAAGTTTCAAAGGGAAGATGCTATTTATTTACTCTAATTCTTCTGCTGTTGCAGTTTTGGTCACCAAATGACCAGTTCACAGAAATATATGAGTTATTATGTAAAATGTTTATTTATTCAACATATGTT
Organism: Phocoena sinus; assembly: GCF_008692025.1. Taxonomy (NCBI): domain Eukaryota; kingdom Metazoa; phylum Chordata; class Mammalia; order Artiodactyla; family Phocoenidae; genus Phocoena; species Phocoena sinus. The sequence continues at coordinate 66,064,934 of NC_045771.1, read as the reverse complement.
AGGCTCACGACCTTGGCACATTTGTAGGACCAAGATGTGAAACAAAAAGCAAAGTTCTCTTGCAGTCTTTCATGTGAAATGATGTAATTTTTGTTGCCTTCTCAGCAAAAATTTTTGATTTACTGTCAATCTAATGTCCACTGTTATCTCATGATCTCTCATGCTTTAGTTTCATTAAACACTTATGAAGAGCCACCTATGCACAGCACTGTGCAAGGTGATATGGGGACATAAAGATGTACCATTTTCCCCCCTCATGGCCTGTTATTTTAACACTTTCCTTCATAGAGTTAATGCTACAAGTTTTTTCAGAATAATGGGCATGACCTGAAGTTGAACACATAGGCATGAAATAATGTCAATAAAAGAAATTTTAAATGTATCTTCTGCATCTTCATATTTTTGAGTGTATGCAAATATAGAGTAGATTTTTAGTATAAAACGTGCCAGAATATGTCATAATTTAACTCCTAAAATATATATTTTCTTTGTCTTGTTACAGTTTGATTTGCACTCCTATTTTTTTAACTTGGAGGTTAGCTAGGATTCTGAGATTGAAATTAATGTGGAGAAGAAACCATCATTCTAATACTAGAAATTTGAGCACACAAATGAGTTTTTCTAGTTCAGATTTCTGTTAAGAAACTAGGTTATGAAAATGGAAAGTTAAGACTAAATTAAGGCAAATCTTGAAAACTAGGAGACTTACTAAATGCACGTTTAAGAGTTTTAGGTAGGGTTTTGAGTGGAGAATATAAGGAGGTAAATAAAAAGCATGTCTATCACGCTATTTGCAGTAGACGTAAGATATAGTAAGAAAAGTTCTGTAAAATGTATATGCCAATGATATAACTGGGTAAAGCAGGGGCTCTAAATTACTAAATTGAACTAAAAATTATCTAATGAACATATGTCATGTTATAGTTTTTGGAATTAGCAGTCTCTACAATTTCCTAGTGGCATGGATATCAGAAATTTACTTATAGTCTCCAGGCCTCAGACTTCTTTACTTTCAAGTTTGAACTAGACCGTTGCTGTCAAGTGCAAATGACACATACAGTGGACCACCTGCAAGTACAGTCAGCACATGGCTAGCTACCATTAAGTAATGGTATTATTGTCATAAGGCATGTTACAGAAAGTGCAGAAGAAATGAAAACATGCATGATCTTTATTTTTATTAGATCACATCCCCTTGTGAGGGACTGAAGGGAAGGGAAGATGGTATACACATGGAAAGCCAGTGAATAAAATTAGGCAGAATATGGTTAAAAGTAATATGAGGAGTATATTCTGTGTATTCTATAGGATTTCAAAAGAGGAAGATAGACACTGAGCTGGAAACATCATGAAAGGTTAAACTACTCTATTAATAAGCAAGACTTAAAATGTGTGGCTGGAGAGATGATTAAATATATCTTTCAGTTTCCTTCATCCTTTAAATGCCATGAACCCATTCCACAGAAAGTGAGGCCAGATTACTTGGCTCATTTTGGAGTTTGGTGGAAGATCCATCTGAGGCCTGGAGAATCTCATGAATATATACATGAAAGTGGGTTTTCTCCTAAACCTCCTTTTCTTAAAATGTGATTGCGGTGGGCATGACCGAGCCCAAGTTTATGTCATTTCTCTATATTACTTTAATTATATATACTTTTCTGTATACATGTAGTATTTATCTCTACACTCAAGTTTTGTAGAGTAGATGAGTATTGATTATAACAAGGCTATGCATTACAAAAGGGTCTTTTATTCTTTTCAAGTTTTAAATTTCTAACCACAGGCATTTCCCATGGTGCTTTTGTAATGGAAAGAATACACCTTTCTTAATAAATAGAAATAATTTTAAATTGTATAAAGATTAGGAAGCAGAAAATGTAAGAGCATTTCTCCATAATAAAAAGTACCAATAAAAATGCCAGAGAAAGTAAACTCAACATTAACCAGAAAAGGCTCAGTCTAAAATAGTGGAAATTATCCATTTGCTGAAACATTCAGTTAATATTGTTTTTATACGTTAAGTACTTCATTATTTTCACTTATAAATCTATTTGAAATCAGTTGAAGTTTTCTTAGTGTTTGGAAATTTAAAAAGCAGCTATTAAAGATGGATCTAATTCAATTCAAATGGGGAGACTGTCTACCAAGGCCCTATTACCAAAACCAGTTAGTTTGACATTCACTTTTAAAACACAAACTAAAATCCACTTAATCATCATTTAAGGAAAATTAAATTTAAAAATGTATAGGCAGGTTTGCCTATGTATTATTGTTTTTTAAATAACTGCATTTAATTGTCATATCAGTAAGAAATATGAAGCAATAAAAATCCTCTCATAAAAGATTATAAACATTAACTTCTGAACTCCATGGAACAGAATCATATACATAGAAGATACTAGTACAGTGTATTCAGGATTATCCAATAAATATTCCTGACAAAACCAAAGATTTATTGTTAAAAAGATTTTTCGCCAGGCATTCACAGGAATAAGTCACATATAAAGCTCTGCCTTCGTGACCTGAGTAGGTATCCAAAAGTTAACTTCAAAGTTTTTTCTAAACATCATGTGACCAATGTTGAGTTTTTCTAATTTCCACAGGAACAGATATTCTTATTTTGAGCTTGGTTTTGACTTATTTTCTTGGTTTTTCCCAGGTCATTTCACTCTATATGCACTCTAATACTGAAGGCTCCACTGGTTATGAACAACACATTTCATAATTCACCAATACATTTCAAATTGTGCTAACCCACTAGCAACTTACAGCTATAAGCATTGTATTTTATGACTTAGAAAGGATGGTTTTAATGACTTGCAGTGGTGATCTTTTATTTTAATAACACATTTCTCTGCCTTATGTCCCCATAGATATAAGCACATGATGCAATATGTAATACATAATAATTGAATACGTGATATTCACAGATTGCTGTCATGTGTTCCTTTAGCTATCTGTCACCCTCCCTGTAAGAATGGTGGGTCACTGCATGAGAAATAACGTGTGTGCCTGTCCTCAAGGATACACTGGTAGGAGATGCCAAAAAAGTAAGACACTACTAAATGTGTTTGCCAACTACATGTAAAGCAAACATATTAAACAGCAAAACTATTGATATCTAAGAACTGATATTTCATCCTTTTACCTTAAGGTATCTGTGATCTCATATGCATTAATGGAGGAAAGTGCGTGGGACCAAGTGTTTGCTCTTGTCCTTCTGGCTGGACAGGGAAACAGTGCAACACACGTAAGAGAAATACTCTTAAAATGCTGAAGTCTACATGGGAACATAAAGCAGAATTTCAGACAAAGAGCATTTTCCTTGTTTTCTGTTTCCTTGTTTTTATTTTTTTTATTTGTTCCTACTTTAGAATATATCTTTTCGAAAGAGAAAGGGTAAAATGCCAAGTCCTCTGAACTCATCCTTTCAGGTTAGTGGAGGTAGAGGATATCCTGTATTTTCCGGTCTGTTCAGTACAGTTGCCAGGATAAATGACAAGTCTTTAAGTCCTGGTCTCTCAGTCTTAAGTAGGAGTCAGGGGAAGGTTTTTAAAAAATTACTCATTCCTTGGTCCCATCTCAGACCAATTCAGAACCTCCTGAGATGGGGTACCACTGCTTTTGAGATGATGGCAGCTCTCCTCATTCAAATGTTTCATTTTTTTTCTTTTTATAAATTATTATTTAAAATTAGCAGCTATTATAACATATTGGCGAAAGTGTAAAATGAGAAGCAACATAAATGTCTAACAATTGGGGAAAAGCTTTAAGGGAAAAGATCCTTTAATCATTGATTTTTAACTGTTTCTCTTTTTTTAATGAAAATTTTTATGGTTTATGATAGGATTTGACTAGTAAATTAAATTATTAACTTGTTTATTTCTCTACTTGCAGCTATCTGCTTTCAGAAATGTAAAAATGGTGGTGAGTGTATTGCTCCTAGCATATGCCATTGTCCTACGACATCGGAAGGAGCACAGTGTCAAATACATAAGGCTACAGAATTTGCTTTCTAATCTATGTTCTGAATTTGAATCTATTATAATTATCAAACAAAGTATAGCTTTAGGAGAAATATATAGGGTAAAATAAGTCCCAGCATGCTGATCCATTAAAAAGAGAGTTCTAGAAATAAAAGGATATCATCTATTTCTATACTCATTTAAAAAAAGAAAGTATGGTGTATTATGTTAATATTTTGTGTGACATAGATAACTCCAAATTACGATCTGTGGGTTGCCAGTGAAGTTCTCTTAGGTAGACTGAAGAAGGTTTTTTTTTTATTTTAAAAGATCTTTCTTTTTCCTCCAGTTTTATTGCAATATAATTGACATTCTGCACTGTATAAGTTTAAGGTATACAGCATAACGATTTGACTTACATAAATCATGAAATAATTACAATAAGTTTAGTGAATATCCATCACATAATACAGCTACAACATTAAAGAAACAGAAAAAAATGTTTTTTCCTTGTGATGAGAACTTTTACTTTCTTAAAACTTTCATATATAATGTATAGCAGTGTTAATTATATTTATTGTGTTGTATGTTACATCCCTAGTACTTATTTAGCTTATAACTAGAAGTTTGTATCTTTCGACTATTTTCATCCAAGGGGGAATTGGATAAAGAAGGTTTTAATATAAGTTTAAATGTTTTTCCATATTATAAGGTAGGTATATATCATGGAAATTATGGAAAATATGAAAAAGTTTTTAAAAATTAATCACTCTAAATTCCACCACCCAGAACTAGTTTCTGCCTTGATTTTAGCATTTTAGTTATTTTTGCTAAGTTTTAGTCATAAATTTTTACATAGATGGGATCACAGGGTATAAAGGAAAATCAAATTTAATGCAATTATGAAATTTATGAAAACTTGAAATAACATGTTAAAATATTAACAAAGATTAATAATTCAATGGGAAAAATGGAAAGTCTCCTCAAAATATTTTCAAATGCTCAATAATTACATAATATCAAAACTGGTGATCCAAGTGTATTGTAAACTGAAATAGCACAATTGTAAAATGATTGTACCTTTTTACTAGAAATACCTGCTCTGCTTTCCATGTATCAGAGATTCTGCATATAATTTTTATGACTCTTAGACTTTATTAGTAACTGCAATTATAATTTACACATTTCTCATCCTAGGAAAATATTTTCAAAGAATTCATTAAGTACTAGTACTTACGTAAGAATTATGTGCTCAAAAATATATAATTCTCATTGAAAGTTAGATGGAATAAAATGCTAGAAAAAAGAACTAGCAACCTCAGTTTGAGCTACTCATTCTGAAGAGAGTTTGTATGGAACATGAGAGAGAATGATAAGATGCTAAAAGCACATTAATGTGGAAATATGCTCCAGTAATTGTGGATTAAGGTACTCTGAGCACAGCCTGAAGATGTGCACCCTGTTTTTGCACCTTGCACCTTTATGTGAATTTTTTGAAGTCCCCTTCCTCAAAATGCTTTACTTCCATCTGTCTGGAAACAGTCTAAATATTGATGATGTTATTTATACAAGATGTCTTACTGCCATCTTCTGGAAAACTGTTGTAATAAATATTTGAATCTATGATGTCTGTGATATGAACAGTGCTTCCTTAGCTGTGGAACCTTGTGCATTACATAACCTGCTCAGCCATACACAATAGCTCTGGTGAAAACATACCTTTCAATGTTGCATTTATATTAAAGGGAATATTATTCTTGAATTATGCAAGCTTCCAATACGAGCTCTTGAAACAGATACCTCTCCCATGAAAAATAGCTGTATTGTATATAATTTTATATTCCTATTTTTAGTCAATATTACTTAAAAGCATTTCCATGTCCTTAAAGATGTAATTTTAAATGATATGTTAAATTCCATAATATAAATACTATAATTCATTTGACTTTCCTCTCATATTGAACATTTCTGTTATTTACAAATTGTTACTATTATAAGCATTTTTCTCTGTAGGTGGGTAGAAAGAAAGAAAGAAAGAAAGAAAGAAAGAAAGAAAGAAAGAAAGAAAGAAAGAAAAGACAAAAGATAAACAGATACAGGTATTTAAAAATTGCATAGGGAGAGATTTTAAAGAAGAAATTTCTAGTACAGGTAGCGTGAAGATCTTTAGGAAGCTTCCAATAGAGTTGTTGCACATTAAACTTCCATTGATAGTATATAAAATTGTCTGTTTTTCCATACATTGGTCAGTACTGAATTGTCCCTTTTAAATTTTTGCTAAAAAAATTTTCATTAAAAAGCAAATTATGAGTGCTATCATATATTACTGATTTGAATCTTCTCTCTATAGAAAACAAAAAGATGTATTTTAAATACTTTAAAATGCAGCCAATGAAAATTTTGTTTGCTTTAATAATATCTTTATAAAATACTGAAACTGCTGTGTTGAGTTTCGGGGTGGTCGTGGTCCAGTGGTTAAGACTTCCTTCACCTTCCAGTGAAGGGGATGCAGGTTCCATCCCTGGTCAGGGAGCTAAGATCCCACGTCTTGTGGCCACAAAACCAAAACATAAAACAGAAACAATATTGTAACAAATTCAATAAAGACTTTAAAAATGGTCCACATCAAAAAAAAAATCTTAAAAAAAAACACAATTATATGCTATTTAGCACTTCAAAAAACCCAAGGGTCATGAATATCAAAGTATGCTGGAGTATTATATTTTGAAAAATGATAAGGAATTTTCTTCCCGAAGCAAGATACTGAATCAGTCTGGCTTAGAGGCAAAGTGGATGTATATATATGTTTTTCTTCTAGCACTGGTGTTCATCCTGGAAGGATATGTCCCCCATTTTGAAAAAAAGATTATAATAGTACTATGGTTTGAAAACTAGGAAACAAAAGTTATTGACTATTTGATCAGCTATTGTTGAGAAAAATAAATATAAAAGTTTGAGTTACCTGGGTTTGAAGGCAGCCTAAATATAATTTTTTTAAATTTTATTTGAGATTTTTATGGCACAGAAAACCCTATGACCTCAAAAGCTTTTAACTCCACTTTGACAGACTAAACTAGGTTACTTCTCTATATTCTATTTTTACGCATTTCTTTACTGCCTGAATCCTTCCTCATGTGATTAATAGCAGATCATCCTCATCCCCATTAATGTTGCTTCTGAGACTGCATCTGGAACCATATTAAGGAAAGAAGAACAGAAGGTCATGGGGAAGGAGAAGGAAAACAGAACAAAAAGACTAGCCCAAGGACCACAAGTCCTGCTTTACTATAACCTGCTCTCCCAAGTTCTTATGGATTGCTAGAATTTCAATACAAGAGACCAAGAATTACTGGCTAGAAACAAAAGACACAAATAAAGAGTAAATGGGGAAGGATGGTGCTAAAGAGGGTGGGTTGATGAACAGCTTTGAGAGGTTTCATAACTTGCTGCCTAGCTGCTAAATGTACTTACCATATCCCTGCCACTTGTTTGCTCTGTGACCTTGGGCAAGGTACGCCACCCTGACCCTTAATTTTTTTCATCTGTAATATGGAGCTAATAGTAACACCTATCATGGGGTTGTTGTAAGGATTAAATATGTTAATATATGTGAAGTACCTAGAACAGTGCCTGGTATGTAGAAAATACTATTTAAGTTCGTTGGTAGTTGCATTGAATAGAGGAATAGAGAGAGGTGGAGAAGGACAAGGATGGGCAAAGAGACTTGAGAGAAATGTTGCAATGTGTTATGAATATCAAAAGTCGTTTCCTGAAGGATATAAAAAATTTTATTTGGTTTAATGGAGCATGGATGTTTCTTGAATGTAACTCTGCCAAGATGGAGTCATGTAGTATCCAAGCTCCATTCAGTCACAACTGTTTTGACATTTAAATATGATCTTGATTAGATCTCAGTTTTATGAAAGCAGTACTTAGTCTCTAGTGGCAAACACAGAACCTGAAAGAGCTTTATGTATCATGTCAGGGGGAAGGAAGTAGCAAATAATGAGTCAGAGTTAACTGGTTTTTTAATATTCTTTGAAACTTGATTTCCCTCTTCCTACTACAGATAAAACACCATTGAGTAATATCAAGTATAAGAATGGAAATTTTTATTCAGAAAAAATTGAAGTTAACTACTTGAAGTTTATTTGAACATCATTTTTAAAGCTATTTTAAAGGCTGAAGAAACGAATAAATACAGACTGGTCTTAGTTGTTAGAGAAAAGCAAAGAAGAAATCCAGATAATCAAAAATTTACTTTGAAATGTGATTTGATATTTACATATTGAAATGACGTTTCTGATATTCCTGACATTCACAATATTTAATAAACTGAACATTTTCCCAATCCTTACTGTGATGGTGTTTTTATTATCATGGATCAGTCAGCATAACAGAAGCCATTTGATGTATCCAGATATAAAGTGTTAACGCGGAATTAGGGACTCTCAGGACTGTTGGAAGAGCTGGGGTAGAGATGGGGGAGGATAGGGTAGAGGTCAGAAAGCAGCTGCTGAAGGTCAGAGACTGAGAATGAAGATGTCAGCCTGTTTCCAAGCACCCAGCTGCAAACACCTTTGAAAAAATAATGGCTTCCTATTCATTTCCATCTTCTAACTCTCTAGAAAGTTTTTTTCATTGGTGAGCTCTAACCCAGAACCACACAAAGAAGGGGATTCTGGAAAATGTAGACCCTAGCCTTAGAAGGAAGTGACAGTGGTGCCAAAGGGACGAAAGTGAGCTAACACAAGACATAATAAAAGTTCTGCATCTTATTGCTTTGGACCGTATTCCAGAGATAAAGCTATTACTTTTCACTGATAAAACATCATATTTAGTTTCATGTTTATTTTTCACCTCTACTCTTTCTGCTGCTCTGACCTGTACCATTTCTGGACAGAGGGGAAGAAATAATGTAACTGGGTGTTTTAAAAGACTTACTTAGTCATTGTTTTTACGTGAAAATGTCTTTTATTTATCTGTTCTTTCAGTACCTTGATCTGTTTTGGTGCAGAAGCAAGAGAGAAACTATCACAAAATCAAATCCTTCTATAAATATCAAAAGAGAATTGGATGCTTAATAAAAGAACATTTAAATGACATGATTGTTGAGGAAGTGGGAATGTCAACAGGGAATATACAAATAATTGAAAGATCTGTCTCAGAGATGAAAATAATTACACGTTAACTAGTTATAAAACTTCCTTTTCTCTACTGTCTTATATTTGACCTCAAACTTTTCATTATCTTTTTCAAAAAACATTTTAATTTGAACATGCCTATTTTAAATCATGTAAGTTTACAAAACTCATTTTGTTCTTTTAAGTGGAAAGACTAAGCATTTCTAAGCCATGTCTAAAATTATAAGATAAAGTAAGACATTATTAGAATAAAATTATTGCTAACTTTGATAAGAATCTTTTTAAGTAATAGCATTCAATGTCACAATTAAAGAGATTTTATCATTTCATATTTGCTGAAAGGTAGTTTTAAAGAATCATTTAAGAGAATATAACATGTTTTACTATGTTTTATTTTATTACCAAAAATACAGAAATATAAATACAAAATAAACCTTTGATAATTAGTGTATGCTTAAATTTTTAAGCTGCTGTGAAAATATGAATACTAGAAAGAAAAAAGTACTCTAGATAAAAGTGAATTTTTTTAAAGTTAATAATTAGAATTGAAATTCCTACAAAAATAGTTAAATGAAATAGCTATAATTTTTAAACTGTTTCTGCCTCCTTTGCTGAGTATACAACATTGCAATTTTATTAGCAGCTTTACTAAGTTGATCTTCAGTGTACACTTTTTATGGTTAAAATGTTATAACAGCTCAAGGATTTATTCTGAAATGTCTAAACCAATACTTTAAAATCTTCATAAATATTTCCTAGATCCACACCAAGAATCCCAAGTTACAATTAAAATATTAATCAGTAGACTATGCATTTATAATAGATTTAATGGACCTGAATATGCTAATAATGAAGAAATGTTATGGTTTACAGTTTACATATTTTATATAAAAGCACTCCTTATGAAAGTTAATGACTCGTGCAAATGGAAGTAGTGTTTTAGAAATATAATGTGAGTTTTGAAAAACAAGTAATTTGATAAATTTATGAAGAAATTTAATTTTTTCTTACTTCTTGGTTATATTTTCACATCTATTAACTTGAACATTTTTTAAACCAAAATCTATTTGGAAAATATTTTGAAGATAATGAGTGTTCAAGATTTTAAGCAAAAGTACTTTAAAATGTGTAACTTTCAATGTTTACCTTATAAGTCATTTTCCATAAAAGAATTCAGGTCTTAAACCTTGTTTAATATGCCTGACTATTCTGTGTTTATTCATGTTAACATTTAAATGAAATGTTTGAGTTATCAAATATTCTTATTCTTTCTTTGGCCCTCTAGTGTTGGGAAGACCTAGGTTTTAATTCAACCCCAAATCTTCACTCCACCTCTTCCCAGTTATAGGGACTTGCAAAGAGAGATTTACCTTCCTCTATATTTAATTCCTTCATTTGTAAGATAGGAATAAATAATATTTACTTCAGAGGATTACTGGGTAATTTTAAATTTAAAATGAGATAATTATAAATAATTTTTCACAATGACTGTCATCTAATAAATGCCCAGTGCATGGGTTTTATTATATGTTTTTTGTTGCTAAAAATGAATATGTGGAACCAGCTGAGGAAAAGATGACAGGTAGACTTCCCCTATTTTATTATTATTTTTTATTTTACTTCCTCAATAATTACTGTATATTGGTGTTTCTTGTTCCCTGATTAAAGAAAGAATTTACTTTTAAAAAGCACTGATTAAACAATATGTACATTAAAAGCAAGATAAAATAAATGAGTGCAAATTTTAAATCAACTCTGGCAAACAGTTATTCAGAACCAGCCTAAAAAGGCTAAAAGTGTCAGGCATATAAATGACTAAAATTTGTGAGCTCCATGTGTGCCAAGCTGATTCTAAGTGGTTTGCCAGGGTTAAGCTGATAACACCTCCTATTTACTCCTTAAATAGCAACTATGGATGTTCCGTGAGAATAAAAGAAAGGGCAAACAAACTAGATGACATTTAAATTTATATATTTTTTGTAAGGACAGTCTTGTCCATCATTGTGAAAACAATTTCAAACTCAGCTGTAAAGTTTTAAAAATTGTTTCTACTGCCAGATGAAATTAGCAGAGTTTTGCCTGCAGATGGTGCTAGATCCTCAGTTCCCAGGTAACACGCAAGAAGTGCAAAATGACCATTTAGTAAGAGAGCACATTAAATATTTAATGCAAACGACATTTTTCAAAAATAAACTGCTTCACTAACACAACAGTCTTTCTTGTGAGCCTAGAAGTCTTCCTTACACCTAGTGATTAATCAATAATTACAGCCACTTGGCTGACTGCAGTTAACAATTCCCATTGTGCTAGTAAGGGATGAGTTGCATTTGAAGATTTGGTGACTTAATCTCTATGAGATTTAAATTGCTGTGAGAAGTATTAAGGTAAGCAGAAAACCTTTTGTTTTTCATACAAACATTAAACTTGGAAAATTCTAGCAATTAAAATAGCCAGTACTTTCAGATATTTCAAAATTATACCTCTTTTTTTTTTCCTGTTACTGACAAATAATCATAAGTGAAGGATAATGGATATTCTCCTTCTTGGAACCATAATTTTATCTGATGTAAGTAGGGTCCCCCCAGTTATATGTCTTACATATGACAATACCTGGAAAGTCATTGACTTGAGACACTAGGAACTTGAGAAAAGTATTAAGGATTACTGAACACAATCATTATAGTGAGAATAATTCCACTTTATTTCCCAATTCCCTCAGGTAGACAGAAATATAAATAGACCAAACATACATAGATTCTGATATCAAACTTAAACCTTGCTCACCAAGGAATTGTCCTTGCTAGTGTGGCCAAGAGATACTGCTATGGTCTAATTTAGATTCTCATTCTAAGATCTCAGGATCTTCATTTGCATTTCCTTTACTGCTTTGGTTCAGTGTTGCCTGAGCTGGGATGCTCCTCTCGGTTGAGGGCTCTGATTCTGAATCAAAGGAAATTCTTAGGATTTGCTTTTCCATGGCTCCAAGTTGTGTTTTTAGCCACCAAGACCTGTCATTCATTTCTAGGCAAGATCTTGATGATGCCTCCTATGTTACTTTATTGAGCAGGCAGCTGCAGGATGCCTCATCCCCCTACTCTGACCTCTTCATGGCCACATCAGTGTCCTCTGCTGGTGCATTCTCACTGATGATTTGCAATTTCTGAGGACCAGGAAATAAACAGGACTTTTTTTTTTTTTCCTTTCAAATCCTTTCTTGTGACAATAGTCAATTCTTTCTTTGGACTTGACCTGAAACCTATCTCCCCACAGCAAAGATTCAAGACATTTTCAGTGTAATGCCATCAACATACCCTGCCTGCGGTGTTACAAAGTGAAATAAATAAAGCATCAGAGATGCTGTGTAGAGTGTGACCACTTCATTTCCTACACAGCAGCCTACAAAGAAGAGTAGAATGGTTCAACCCAAGAAAAAAATCACAAGGCAGCAGCAGAGCTTGGTGAAAAATGTGGGCACCTTCTCAGAGAAAATGCATCATGTCTCACACGAGTGACAAAAATATTTTGAAAAATATTTTAGTTTTCTTTTTCTCCCCATAAAAGAAGAAACAGCTGTAGGAAATGGAAACTGACCTTACCAGAACGTAAAACCTGAACTGCTCATTTTGAGGGTTGGCATACAGCTGTGTGCTGGGCTCTGAAGAGCAGAAGTGGAATTCTTCTAGAGCCATATGGTTGAATCAAGAAGGGCAAAGGGTTAGAGCAGACAGAAGGCAGTTTACAGGTAATGACAAAGTCCTGAAGCATAATATATTCTAAAATGCTTCCAGTCTTAGATTCACATTAAAAAGGAGGAGGCTGCCAAGAAATACACTAATGTGTTTTTCTCCTGAGAGAACAAAGATCCCCAAAGCACTACCTGTCAGCTCTGCTTAGGTGACCTTACCTTCCAGTCACTGTTAAACCGAAGAATTAAGAGAGAATCCTATTTCTAATTGTTTTGAACATCATGATAGTCTTCCAAATGAATACCTACTGAGTTACCACTAAAACACAAAAATCCTTTATTAACCCATATAGGCAGACTGATTACAGGCTCTGCCAATCTGTATTACTAAGCACTAACTAACCTATTGAGACAACTTGCTAGAAAGAGAGTTGTTTCATTCCCCATCCCTCAGGGAAAACGAAACTGACAAGCATGGTTGAAACCAAGATGGATAAACAGTTTGTAGCTTCTGATAGAATTCTCCTGCTGAAAATACATATGTGAGATTTTAACTAATTAGGCCTCAAGCTCTTTGCAAAAGCCACATTGCAATTAATTAAGATGCTACTCATTATTTTTCAAAACACAAATTCTTTATCATAATTTACAAAACTGTCAGAGAAAACACATTCACACTACCATATTATAGTTTTTATGCTAAAAGAGATAAAATATTTAAGATGAACTTTGTTATTTTTAAGCTGTTCATTTCAGTTGAACTTCGCATACTACTATGAACACTTTAGTTAACATGTAATTATAATTGAATTAACTGAAAATTAAAATCAAAAGTTGTAACCTTTCATTGAGACCCAAATTTAAAGAATTATCACATCCACTATTAAAAGCAGTGCTATGAGGGACTTCCCTGGTGGTACAGTGTTTAAGAAACCACCTGCCAATGCAGGGGACATAGGTTCAAGCCCTGGTCCGGGAAGATCCCACATGCCATGGAGCAACTAAGCCTGTGCACCACAACTACTGAGCCTGCGCTCTAAAGCCCGCAAGCCACAACTACTGAGCCTGCATGCCACAACTACTGAGGCTGCATGCCACAACTACCGAAGCCTGTGCACCTAGAGCCCATGTTCCACAACAAGAGAAGCCACCACAACAAGAATCCTGTGCACGGCATCAAAGAGTAGCCCCCGCTCGCCGCAACTAGAGAAAGCCCGCGCACTGCAACAAAGACCCAACACAGCCAAAAATAAACAAATAAATAATTTTTTTTTAGAAAAAGAGCAGTGGTATGAAAGGGGACCTGTCAGTGGAAATCTTGAAAGATACAATTAAGAGAACACATAAAAATTTTAAATAATAACCTCTGATATATTACTCTTTTAATAATTTATTTTAATTAGTAGAATAATAATTCCACTGCCAAAAATGTTTATTGGGCAGTTTCTAATACTAAAAAATAAATAATAAAATATTTTAAGTGAGCATCAATAGGAAAAGAATTATTATACATCCAGCTATGAAATTTCTATAGACCATATAAAAGAGTAAGTCATGCAGAACTTTATATCTTTTAAAGATGGCTATGTTATATTAAATGAAAAATATGAAAAGGCAAAATTTTAGACAATAATTATACTACACTCTCATTTTAAAATGTGTATGTGTTTTCATGCACATATGTTTTTAATAATAGAAAATTTCTATAAAGACAGATATCAAATTTTAAAAATTGGTTACCTTAGGGAAGTATGATCAAGAGCTGAGGGGTGATATATGTAGATTTTAATTATTACTTCTTATATATATTTGTATTGCTTAAAATTTTTATAGTGATCTTAAATTATTTTTGTAATGTATACTTTTGCAGAATCTTCAGTTAGCCTCAAACAATGCAGCTCTCTTGAAATACCAAGTAAGAGACATTCAGAATAATATATATGAATTGAAAATCAAAGAACCACTGCATAGTTTATCTTAACTGAAAAGGAGCAATAAAAATTAATTAAAAATTTAATATGTTATTTGTAGAAAATTTTAGTTGCAGTACTTATACTCTTTTCACAGTAAAAGATTTTCCTGATTATTGCATATGTATTTAAGTTGGAAACTGTTGTATTTAAATTAAGGAGAATGGTTTACAGTCCCATGAGAGTTTTCATAAGATTAAAACTAATTGCTCAGAATTTTCATCTGAGGCCAAACTGGACAGGTAATCAGTCATAAGCTAATGTTATTAGCTTGATTCATGTGATCAAACTCTATTTCTGATAATACGAGGCAAGGGGGTGGGCAGGAAAGAAATATGCTACATATAAAAATGATGGAACCAAGTTCTTCTGTTTGCATTAGTTCTAACATTTAGAGGTCACATTTACAGCAAAGACTTGAGTTTACTACCTGAATAATTCAAGCAAAAAGCTCACATTTGCCTAAATTCATGGGAGCAAAAAACCACAAAATATTTTTTCTATTTATAAGTTTGTAGAGTGCCTTTTATGTGAAAATTTTGGAGGCTTATGTGAATTAACTATAGTTTAAAATGAATTAATGAACATTTTACTTTAAAGATAGAATTAAAATACACTATCCAATGTATATATATAATCTGAGGTATGGAGGAATGAAGCAAACTTCCCCAAAGACTCATAAATTAGATAAAATGCAATGGTTAATTTTCAGTAGAATCTAAACTTATCAAGGGTCAGTCTTGACTAGGTACAGATTTGTTTTGTTTCAGAAAATGACCACTATCTTTCTTTTTGAAAAAAATATGTGATATTTGATACATACAAAAGAAAATGGCACTATATCTCTAAAGTTATAAAGCGTACCAAAATGGACACATACAATTCAATCATTCAATTCAGAAATATGCCAATGCCAACACAGTTGCACCACTTTCTATGCTCCTCTTATAATCCTGCTTCTCCCCACTCCAAACTACTGTCCTGTATTTTGTGTTTATAACCCGCGCTAGACAACCTCTAAGATGGTCCCCAATAACCACCACATCCTGATATTCACACCCTTATGAAATCCCCTTCTTTTGAGGGTGGGCTGAACTTAGTGATTCACTTCTAACAAATAGAGTATGACAGAAGGAATGGCTGTCTCTTCTAAAATTAGGTTATAAAGTAACTAGCTTCTCTCCCTACTCCCCCTTCTCTCTTTCCTCCCACTCTCCTTCTCATTCTGCCTCTCTTAGTCTTTGAGGAAGGCCAGTTACCTTCCTATCAGTTTACCCATGAGAAGGCTTATACAGCAAAGAACTGAGGGAGGCCAACAGCCAGGAAGAACTGAGGCCCTTAGTCCAACAACCCAGGAGGAACTGAATCTGGATAAAAACTACGAGTGATTTTGGAGTGGATCATCCCCAAGTCAAGCCTTGAGATGAGACCATCATCCTGACTGAAACCTCAAAAGACACCATGAGCCAGAGCGCTCAGTTAAACCATACCTGAATTCCTGACCCGCAGGAAATGTGATATAAAATCATGTTTTTTTGAGCCACTATGTTTTAGAATAATTTGTTAGTCAGCAGCAGATAACAAATGTATTATCCTTGCCTTTAAAAAGTTTTGATAAAGAGCACAGAGTGTATTAATTTCTGTTAAATCAAACTTTTAAATTGTGTTGTTCAATTCTTCATCTTGCGAATTTTTCACCTGCTTAATCTTCTAATAATTTAGAAAACTATTGAAATCTTTTTATCATTTCTTTTATTTGTCTAGTTCTCCCTGTAGTTTTATCAAATTTCCCTTTATATACTTGAGGCCATTAAAAGTTTCTAGTATACTAAGCCTTTTATTAGGTGGATAGACTCTGGGGGCAAATTGCCTTCTGGATTTCAATCCTAATCTTATTCCTTACTATCTGTCTGATTTTAAGCAAATTATTTAACCTCCATCCCTCCATTTCTTCACCTAAAAAATGGAAACATAAATACTCCCTACCTGTTGGATTTAAATGAGGTTTAAACAAGTTAATACTTACATGCATACAACAGTAGTTGATATACAGCTATTGGTAAATCACCATATGTTCTGACTTCTTTATCCCTAATAATGCTTTTTGGTTAACAGTTACTGAAGGCTACTTAAAAATTATTTTGAAAACTACCCCATCTTTTTAACAATTTTTCCTGAAAAAAATATATTTTCCTGACTAATCTTTTTCTACTGTAACCTTCAGTGTTTCTGTCTCCTTAGGTTTTATGTGTGCTTCTGGAATTCAATGTAAGGCTGATTTTTTTTTTTTTAAATACAACCAGTCATTCTGCCTTTCAACTGTAAAGAATTAAGTGTATCGTGAATTATAAATATTTTGACTTATTTCTAGCAGTTTGGGTTTTGCTAGTTCCACTTTTGCTATTTTTTCTCCATTCATGCTTTCTCTTGGATTGACTGAAATGCTATATTTGTTTGGTTCTTGGTACGTCTTTTCTCTTTAACTGGCTTAAGAATATTATATATTATATTTTAATCTTTATGATTACTGTCTTCGAGATTCTCAACTGATGAACAGAATATGTCACTCTTCACTCTTATTTCAAAACATATAACTTTTTCAACAGTTTGATTCCTGTCAACCTCCTTCAAAGCTACATGCTATTGTTTAATTTTATCTTCTTTTATACTCTAATTTAAAAATTATTACTATTACTTTATAAAGACAACATTTGATTAAATTTAGTTAAATGTTTACCAATTCGCTTTCCATTCTTTCTTGCTGCTTAACCTTCTTTTTCAAATCAATTTTTTCCTCCTAAAGTATGTTCATTCTGAAGTTCCTATAGTGAATTTCTATTGATGGTAAATATTCTGTTTTTATCTTAAAGTATTATTATGATTCCCTCATACATGAAAACAGTTTTGCTGGATACTTAATTCTAGCTTTATAGTTATTTTCTTTCTATACATTTAGGCTATTATTTCACTGTTCTTAAAATTTTTGTTACCAACCTAATTGTTATTACTCTTTTATTCTGGTTCTTTTCCAGAGAGCAATTCTCTTTTTATTTGTTCTGTAGTTTGACTACAAGGTATCTGATTGTCAGTTTATTTTTAATTTATACTGTTCAATAATTATTGTGTTTCTTGTAGCTATGGATTCATCCTATACCTACTCATAAGGTTGTTTCAAGGATTAACTTAATGAAAGTCAAGTGCTGTGAACAATAACCTGCACATAGTAGATACTATGTATGTGTTTTCTATTGTTATTGAATAATGATTCCTTTTATTATCTTCTCCTTTAATATTTCCCCCTCCCCCCCATTATTTGTATTCTTTCCTCTAGGACACCCATTAGGAATAGAAAACACTTTTCCATTCCAATCTTCATGTCAGTTAACTAATCTTTCCTATTTTCCAAATCCTTGTTTCTCTATGCTACTCAGTAATTTCCTCAGACCTACCTCTAAATCACTAATTATCTTTTAAGTATTGTCTAATCTGCTATTTAATCCATCTCTGCCTGACTCTGTGCCCTGCATTTGATCTTTACAGTGTCCCACCTAGGCTCCCTGCCCTATAGTTTCTGATGGAGCCAGGACAAGGGGAGTCATCAGCAGCAGATCTAAGTTCAAGAGGAGGGAGATGTCAGGGTATTTAGTCCCCCCTTGTCTCCCTGTGTTATCATAACACTTGCATTTTAAGAGAGTTAACATTTTACTTCGTTGTGAAGGTGGCATTTATTCTTGATATATGAAAGACACAAAAACACAAAGGGTGTTTTTTTCTGAAAGCCTGAATCGCATTCTTCAGAATCATGACCATTCCCAAATGAACCAGGAAAAACAAATCATTTTTGCATCACCTGAATATTGCCATGCCCATCATCACTGAGTGTTTTATGTGAAATTGCTTCAAGAATGTTAAAGATAAATAAGCAAATCCTTTTCCACTGTAAATAAGAGAGGCAGACCAATCCTCTTTAGATGTAGCACATCTGCTAACAGAATGGGAATTGTTGAAAGACGATGGAGAATCTGATTACAAGAAAGAAAAAAGAAGTTTAGAGATTTGGCATAATGTGACCTAAAGCTTTCAGAAAAGGAAAAAATAAAGACTGCCAAAAAGTGAATTTATGAGCTAACATTTTTTTTCTTCTGACATAAAAGATGGATGATAATCATAAAAATGCTTTGCTACTTTTCTATATATCTTATTACTTATTTACATGCAATTACTACAATATTAATGACATACATAAGGTAGAAAGATTGTGAGTTAACTTCTAAATTTAAGAAGGAAGAACAGAATTTTTAAAATTAAGGAAACTAACTACATACTGTACACAAAAACTACTGCATTAGACAAACCTTCTTCACCCCCATCTATATTTTACAAATATTCCCTGACCACCTAAATTTAATAAGCCTGAGAATGGGCACTGCTATAGTCCAGGCTTTTTTAGTTTCCCTGCAAAGTTCAATGAAGCATGTGTATATCATTTCCAGAGCATCTTTCCTCATCCTCAATACCCCTATTTTGAGTTAGTAGCAGGAAATCTTAACCAACTCCTCAGTTCCGTCCAATGATCATTTTACTAATCCTAACCTGTACTATGACATAGTCTTGCCAAGGTTCTTGAGATGATAAATAACTAGGTCAGTTTGGCCACTCCAAAGCACTGCTAACCATTCTTGAGCTTCCCAAGACCAAAAACCATCCAGAGCTCACTCTTGAGCTTTCCACCTAACCTAACTATGCTTTTAACCATGCTATAATGACAGAAATAAAATAGTAATGAACACTAGGATGACAACTGTTTGCCTTGATATGCATGCATCTAGTTATTAGGTCAAGGATATTTTATTGCCTATGTAAAGGAAATTAACTATCATATTTCAGCGCATATAAAACATAGTTCAACTACTAAAGTATAAAACATGTAAATCAGAAAAAAAAATCTTATGAGATCTGGCCTCTCACAATTCAAGAGGCTAAGAAGCACTGGTGTTCATGCTTTGGAGTTGGCAAATTAAGCTTGTCTCAGAAGTGTTAGATTTATCTAAAGAGAAACCCTAAATTCGAGGAAAGCATCAGTGTATTTCTTTTTAAAAGATGACATTTAAATGAAGGTTTCCTTCAAACCAACAAAGATGTACATTGTATGTCTTGAAAGTGCTGAAGACATGGCAAATATGAATATTTCTAAAACCAAACCCAATTTATTCTAATTTTATATAACTTGATAGAGTAAAACATCAAAGAGGAAATGTGAAACAGCACTCTGTGTTGCTGAAAGTTAGACAGGGAAAACAATGAACAAATGTACCTGTCTCGAAAAATGTATAAGTGGACTCAGCAAACTAGATAGTTTTTATCAATTATTAAGGATGCATGTGATGGGAATTTTTCAGAATACTTTCCTTCTCCCCTCTGCCTTATAGCTTTAAAGGTTCTTTGTTCCTTTGATTTATTGTCCTGTTTCTGCATTCCAGCCCCAGAGTCATAGTTAAGGGGACAGCTAAAATTAAGGGACTAAGGAGTAGTCTGTCAATCTTTGCCCCTTGGGTGGAAGGCTGCTATAAAGCAAATGAAAAATGAAGCATCATTAAGAATAAATTGTAGGTTTTGAGTATGTTCCTTTATTCTCAAAATGGGTTTTCTTTTTTGAGAATCGTCTCTTTCCATTTGAATTGGCTTGTATTATAAGCTGATTGTGGCATTCTGTTTTCCTCTGAGTCTGCCCAGATGTTCCTTCCATTTAGAGGAAAAAAAAATTCTACTTCTAATACAAAGTTCTGTATTTTTAAGTCCCATCTGATGAGTTAGGTTTCAAAGTCCTAGTAAATTTTTCAGAAACTTAAGACTTTTTTTGTTTTAATCTGCATTTTGCTTTCTAATTTGAAAAGAGCTTTTACTGACTTTTTAAATTTTTTTTAATTTGTTTTTAAAGTTTTCTCATGTTTTGCCAATCAGCTAAGTTTTACATTTCAAAGCAGCATCTTCATGTAAAAGTCATAATCTATCATTCAGTTTTGAAATATATCAATAGCTTTATTTTCACTTTTTGTTACCACTGATTATTATTACAGATGGATAAGTTTCTTTGGAATTACATTTAATTTGTAAATACAGAAAACTGTATATAAATATAAATTAAATATCACAGTGAGCTGAGGAAATGAAGAGTACACATTTATAATTATGCATGGAAGGGAAGAGATAAAACCTAATCTTTCAACATCATTTTTAAAAGCAACTTTGATTAAAATGCTCATTACATAATAATTCTAAGGTAAATCAAAACAATGGAGTTAATGCATATATTTATTAAAACACTCAAAAGAAAATAAAACCAAAAGGAACAATTTGTCTATCACACATGATGTATTTCTCACCTATTTTCATTTGAGGGAAAAAAATGTTGGCAAAATCATGGCATGGGTAGAAGAGAAGTTAGGTTTTATTAACAAGTAGCTTGAAAAACAGAGTGTTAGGAAAGAATTTCTCAGGCCAGTTATTATAGGAACGTCATTGTTATCAAAGTCAAGAATTTGCAGAAGCCATTTCACCTATGTCTCAATATCCAAATGTAGGAGAAAGGAAACATCTTCAAGTAAGCCCTAGAAACTGATGGAAGGCTAATGCCCAGACTCCTGACATAGCAGGAAGGACTGTACAGGGTATGTCAACAAGAAAAAGAGAATAATGAAGACTCTCCAATAGCCCAGGCACCCTGACACAGTATGCCATCCTCCAGATCTTGTCCAAACAGCCAGGCTGTCCTCTTTCCTCTCCAGGTTTATCTCCCTTTCCCCCATCCTCCTAGGCTGAACTACTTGCAGTTGAATTACTGAAAAACCACTGACCAACTTTTATTAACACTTTTAGTTTGGGCTCAAGCTTTATTTCCTTAATAGTATTCTCCTGGCTCCTTCAGGCAGCTTGAGTATCTGCACTCCTAGAGCCTTGTGCATATTTTAACTGTCTCTGATGTCATACTCTATTATAAGCTCCTAGCACCAATCATCATGCTGGTGTACAGGAGGTGATCAGAAAATGTCAGGTGGATTCATGAAGGAATCCAACAGAGCATTTTAGTTCTACTTAAACTATAGATTGATACAAGATTTTTTAAATTAACACTTTTTTAAAAATAGATCTTTATTGGAGTATAATTGCTTCACAATACTGGGTTAGTTTCTGTTGCACAACAAAACAAATCAGCCATATGCATACACAAGTCCCCATATCCCCTCCCTCTGGAGCCTCCCTCCCATCCTCCCTATCCCACCCCTCTAGGTCACTGCAAAGCAGCAAGCAGATCTCACTGTGCTATGCTGCTGCTTCCCACCAGCAAACTTTTTTACATTTGGTAGTGTATATATGTCGATGCTACTCTCACTTCACCCCAGCTTCGCCCTCCCACCCCATGTCCTCAAGTCCAGCTTTTGACAAAATTCAACACCCATTTATGATAAAAACTCTCCAGAAAATGGGCACAGAGGGAACCTACCTCAACATAATAAAGGCCATATATGACAAACCCACAGCCAACATCATCCTCAATGGTGAAAAACTGAAAGCATTTCCACTAAGATCAGGAACAAGACAAGGATGTCCACTCTCACGACTCTTATTCAACATAGTTTTGGAAGTCCTAACCACAGTAATCAGAGAAGAAAAATAAATAAAAGGAATACAAATTAGAAAAGAAGAAGTAAAACAGTCACTGTTTGCTGATGACCTGATACTATACATAGAAAATCCTAAAGATGCCACCAGAAAACTACTAGAACTAATCAATGAATTTGGTAAAGCTGCAGGATCCAAAATTAATGCACAGAAATCTCTGGCATTCCTATACACCAACAACAAAAAATCAGAAAGAGAAATTAAGGAAACACTCCCATTTACCACTGCAACAAAAAGAATAAAATACCTAGGAATAAACCTGCCTAAGGAGGTGAAAAACTTGTACTCAGAACACTGTAAAACACTGATGAAAGAAATCAATGATGACCTAAACAGATGGAGAAATTAACACTTTTTAATAAATACTGTTATTATGATAAATCGATGCTTATCTTTAGAGTATCACATTCTTTTTTAGAAAACATATTATGATACATAAAAACTAGCTGTAATTTTTACAAGAAAAAGTATAAGTGATTCCAATGTTAACTTTTACTCATTCAAATGCTGTTACAGATTTTAGAAAGATGCAGGATTCTCAGTTACCCTGTGCAAATTGTTGGCTTATTAGTTTTCATCACACTGAAATTTAACAAGCGTGTAGGATTTTTGTCGCAAAGGCTCTGAGGCCAAATTACAGGTCACTTTATAAGAATTGTGTTCTCACCGTAACTTGGAAATATTTCTTAAAGGGAACATTGTTTAAATTCCAGAAATTTCTAGATACAAAATGTCATCTATCCATCAGAAAAACTAAATGCTGTTTCTAGGTTCTGAATTACCCAAGAGTGGACAATTGCAAAGGGAAGCTACAAAAATTTTCATGTGTATAAAGTTGAGTCTATATTTGGAGAGAAAATGATTACTTTATATCTTCATAATGGGTGATACAGAGTTAAGAGTGTTATCCTAGCCATATTTATTGACATGTGATCTTTTGTTTCACATTATTTTGGCTTATGCTTATCATCATCACAAATTTTACATTTTAGTGTGGTTATCCACTGGTATTTTTTAGAACTTTTTCAGTGCCAAGATGGAAAGAAATGTCATACAGTAGATTTACAGGAGGTGAAGGTCTCTTTAAATACTTTTGAGCTGTTCCACTATGCACTGATTTAAGAATTGGATGATCTAAAGCTGTTATTTTCTTCTTTCCATAACTTGAGGGCAATTTACACCAACCAACAAACTCCACAATCTTTATATCATACCCCATATCTCACAAGTGCTAGTAATATTATATAAGCCCATGCATCACTTTCCACCTGAATGTCATCCCAATTCACCACAGGTGAAGGTCTTAGTGATACTACAGCATCCTAGGCACTATCACATTCTATTTGTCACCAGAAATGAGACCCTGTTGGCATTTAATTTCACTCCCCCCCAACCCCAATTAGACCCTAAAACAAGGATTTGAGTGCAAGCAGTGTATTGGAAGATGAGCCCAGGTAGCACACGTAGTATAGTGGAAAAATGAGACAAGAGAAGCAAAGTCGACTAAGAAAATTTACTATTGTGGTCACCTGGAGACTGATCTAACACAGAGTAGTCTCACAGTTCAAACTTATTCAATGAAAACCTGAGGGGGCAGTGGTATTTATCTACAAATTCCCACTAGTCATTGTTTGAAGAATGTTATGGGGGGATGAGAGGTGGGCACTAGTTCCCTTGCATTCCAATCTGCATGGGCAAAGTGGAGAAGCCAGAAAAATTCTTCTGGCAAAGAGATGGACATGCTGATGATTAGAAGAAGGGCTTATGTATCATGGTAGTTCTAGAAGCAAGCTCGAGGAGCAGCCAGTAATAGCACTTCTTGACTTATATAACCCCAAAATATCAAGAGCATGTGTCAAGAAGGCTGATGTCAGCTGCAATGGTGGAAAAATCATTGATCTGTTACTCAGTTTCTAGACCTAAGCCATTTCTGATTCCCAACTGAAAGGGACAGTGGGTACCATTAAGGAAGGACCCTGTAACACCACAGCAGGTATAGCAGGTATTCCCCCAGTCTGCCCCAGAGGGATCCATGATATGTATCTATATAGCTGCACATGGAAGAAAGTGGAAAACAGGTTCTTCAAGGACTGTTAGATACAGGGTTGAGCTGTAATTGATGCTGAGGACACTTCTTATGGCATAGGAGGTACAGCAGAGAGCATATGACCACGGACCCCTCTCGTCCTACTATATACTTTATCACCCAAAAGCTCCCAAGTTAATAAAATTTTTAATGGCCTCTTAAATGCCCAGCTGAGTCTTCAGTCTGAGGATCATATTCTGAGAGGTTGGGGGTTGGGATGCTGTTCTTCAAGATTCAGTATATACTTTAAACCAAAAGCCATTATATGGTTATATTTTCTCAAAAGCTAGAATATATAGGGCTGGATCCAAGGTATGGGAATAGGGGTAGACTCTCTCATCATCACTCCTACTAAACCACTTGGGGAATGTTTGCTCAACTCTCCCACAGCTTTAGGTTCCACTGGATTAGAGGCACTGGTTTGGGAAGGGGTATGGGATGGAATGCTTCTATCAAGGGACACAGCAAGTGTTTGTTACTAAACCTACAGCTGTGGTTGCCACCTGGACATTTTGGTACCAAATGACAAGCAGGCAAAGAGAAAGTTACTATACTGGGAAGAGTAATGAGACCTAATTATCATAAAGAGATAAGGTTGCTACTAGTAACAGAGGCAGGGAACAATGTGTCTGAAACTTAGATGGTTCTGTTGGATGTCTCTTTCTGCTTCAACATCTCCAGTGGTAACTGTGAATGGACAATAAGCCATGCACAATCAGTCATCACACTGGTAAGGAAAAAACTCACAACTGTGATGCTAGATTGATATAAAGAATTTTAAGATACTGAGAAAAAAATAAGTTTCTAAATTCAATTGAAATTTAAAGAAATTTAATTGTTATCCTTATTACTTTTCAGTATCATTATTATTATGGAATATGATTTTTTAAATTAGAAAATGGGTTATGGATAATGTACAACTAAAATGAGATAAAGGTGTATATACAAATCCACTTTCCTTTAATACCAGAACTTGTTTGAAAAGTTACAGCGTAAGAGTCTTTAATTGAAAAGTGAGAAGTTTAAGCTGTTTGTTAGAGAACATCTATTTCTAATTTCAAAGGTTATTAAAATCAATTGAGGAACTCTGTTTCCCTATATCCTTTCATTCCACTTCATAGCACTCATATTGAACCCCACAGGGCTTGGACAATCACAGCAAGTTGGTTATTATGCAGCAACATTTTAAAGTCTGTTGGCTTACTATGTAGCCATTAAGAAGTTTAATTTTTTTCTAAAGTAATTTTCATATTTCTGATTAAACCTTCCCATGAATTTATTTTTGTGGGACAGGTCAGAAATGTATGATAAAGTAAACTAAGCCTAAGATGAAACCTCATTTAAACCATTATTTTATATTTTATTTTAACACATTTAACTAATTTTCTCCTGTGTGATGCAGTAATTTTTTTTAGATATTCACTTATGTTTTGCTTCCACTGTTATGCTGGCTACCTTTTGCGTGTCTCTGCAGATACCTTCTCCATCTTTTTCCACCCTGTTCTGTGCCCCAGGGTGCTGAACCCAGGAGGCATCAATGATTCCCTTGCAAACAGGCTTAGGCTTCAGCCAATGAAACAAAGCCAGGAGATGAGAGTGAGTAGGGAGAGTCACGTAAAGATATTCATTCTTTCATATTTCATGTGACATCACCTCTGGTTGTTTGTGGTCTGCTGACACACCACCTTTTCTATAAACTTCCTTCTCCAGGATCTGATCATTGTTACCTCCCCTGGCCTCTTTCAACCTAGGTCCAGTAACCGTCACTCTGATTGTTAGTTGCACGGACATAGCGTATCACCCCTTGATTTTTCTAAACCATGCTCTCCCCATCGTAAAGAGTCATTTTACTAAACTCTCCTTCTTGGCCAAGTTGAACCCACATGTGTGTCTTACCAGGACCCTGACTGATGTAATTACTGTAAGTATATTTCTCTTCCCTACAACAAAAATCTAGAAAAGTTATAAAGCCAATAATTGCTTTTGAATTCATAACTTATAATTACTGCACTTAACTCCCTTAGGCACAGACTCCTTCACTTACAAATCCAAGATGGATGACTGAAGTTTTTCCTTTACAAACAATATACTTTTTTTCCTACTTTCTCACATCATTTTTATGGTCAATTTACCTTGAGCTCCTTTTTTGTGTTTCTCTCCTCCCATCCTCTACTTCCTCCAAGTGAACCAAGGATCTATACATACTGTATTTTCTCATTACATCAGCCCTCTCTCCAGCTAAAGCCTAGAATGACAAACTCTTTCAGTCTGGAAAAATCTTAAGCAGTCTTCAAGTCGTACCTTTAACCAGTGCTCAAATGAACATGATCAGTTTATCTACTGGACGTTTTACCAAGTTATCTGACTTAATATCCTCAATTAATGTCTATTTTCCGTCTGGTTTGCTACTTTTCTTGAATGATGAATGGTAGCACAATCCTTATCAAACTAGAAACTGTGTTCATCCTCAACTTCTCAATTTTTTCTTTCTCTGACATTTAATAATAATGGTTATTAAAATGATAGCACCAAGCATGTATTGATTACCCTTTATATCGAGGCTCTAAAATCAGTATGCCACTTAAGTTATTTTATGTAACATTTACAATAACAGCTAATATTTATTAGGAAATTATATTTATCAGATACCACACTAAGAGTTTAATTTGTATTAGTTCAATCTTCATAACATCATTTTGATGTTAAATATTATCTCCATTTTTCCCAGGTGATACTGAAGCACAGTGAGTTACATAATTTCCTAAAGTTAACACAGATCATAGCTGGCATAACTTGAATGCAGGTAGTTTGAATTCAAAAATCATGCTATTAACCACCACACCACATTTTCTTTTTTCTAACTCTGTATGGGAGAAATATTATCCAATTTCACCAATGAGAGAATTGATTTCCAAAGATACTTAATTAACTTGCCCGAGATTATACAACTAGTCAGAGGGGAACATAGGTGCAACATACAATTCTTCTTCCAAAATTCCCGGAAACATAACTTTCATTAAAATTTGCTCGTAGGTCCTCCAGAAATTTTTTTTTCTAAAATGTCCCACAAACATCACTATTTGAACAAATTTGAATGAAAAAATAATATTTAAGGGCTATTTTTTAAATAAAAACTGTGTGTACAACTTATGTTCCCCAGATACCATAAGCACCATGATTTTACAGCTAGGAAGAGGAGCAGCAAGGATTACAACTTAGTCTGTTTCACAGCAAAGCCCAGCTCTTTTACCTATTTTATGTTATTAACAAATCGTATAGAAAATAACTCTTTAAATTTCCCCTATTTCCTCTCCATTTCGATAGCACTATTGCCTCACGATTTCTCTCTTGAATTACCCCGGTAACATCATAATTGTTCTTCCTTCTTCCTTCCTCATCTCTCCCGACTCACCACCCACACTATTTTTTAAACGGTTTTTCTATAATCAAAATTCAATTGTAGGGAGAGAATATTTGTATAGCATATATCTGATAGGGGACTAGTATCCAAAATATATGAAGAACCCTTACAACTCAACAATTAAAAGATAAATGACCCAACTAAAGCATGGACATAAGATTGGAAGAGATACTTTTCCAAAG
The DNA here is from genome assembly GCF_008692025.1 of Phocoena sinus. Classification (NCBI taxonomy): domain Eukaryota; kingdom Metazoa; phylum Chordata; class Mammalia; order Artiodactyla; family Phocoenidae; genus Phocoena; species Phocoena sinus. The sequence goes on along the minus strand of NC_045771.1, from coordinate 66,036,801 downwards.
ATGATGTAAAAACAGCCAAGAAGCACATGAAATGATGATCAATATCATTAGTTATTCTGAAAATGCAAATCAAAACCACAAGGAGACACCACTTTCCACCCACTGAGATGTCTGTAATCAAGAGGATGGACAATAACAAGTGTCAGCGATAATGTGGAAATATAGGAATTTTCATGCATTGCTGGTGGGGATGAAAAATGGTGCCGATACTTTGGAAAGAGTTTCATTTTTTCAATAATTAAACCTAGAGTTATATTACCCAGCTATGCCGCTTTTCAGTAAAGACGCAAAAGAATTGAAAATATATACTCACAAAAAACTGTACACAGATGTTCACAGCAGCATTCATAATAGTCGAAAGCTAGAAACAACCCGAATGTCCATCAATTAATAAATGGACAGACAAAATGTAATACATGCATAAAATGGAATATTATTCAGCTTTAAGAGGAATGAAGTACAACACGAATGAACCTTGAAAACACTATTCTCAGTGAAATAAGTCATTCGCAAACAGACACATATTGTACAATTCTATTTCTATGAAATGTCCAGAAAAAGCAAATCCATAGAGCCAGAAAGTAGATTAGTGCTTGCCAGGGGCCAAGGGGAGGGAAGAACTGGAAGTGAATGTTAATGGATATGAGGTTTCTTTTGGGCCAAGCCTTTTACTATAACTATTATAATATGTTAGATTATATTACATATACTATATTAGTCAAAATAGACTTAGCAATGCTGTAGGAAAGAACCACAGTAAAATCTAAGTAGCCTAACACAATCAAAAGTTAATTTCTCGGGGCTTCCCTGGTGGCGCAGTGGTTGAGAGTCCGCCTGCCGAGGCAGGGGACATGGGTTCGCGTCCCGGTCCGGGAAGATCCCACATGCCGCGGAGCGGTTAGGCTCGTGAGCTATGGCCGCTGAGCCTGCGCGTCCGGAGCCTGTGCTCTGCAGCGGGTGAGGCCACAACAGTGAGAGGCCCGCGTACCGCAAAAAAAAAAAAAAAAAAAAAGTTAATTTCTCATTAATGCTGCAAGAAAGATCTCATATTTAGTATCATTTACTAGAGAGAGTTCAACTCAATCAAACCACTGGTGAAATGTTAGCTGTATCAAACAGAGAGTAAAAGGAAAGACAGAACTGTTTTAACGATCCTTCCATTGATAGCATCCTCAGTAAAATACATATTTACAATATAGGCTATATTTTTGCCATTTGTTTTTTTCTTGTTAAAAAAATTCTTTAACAGATAAATTTCCTTAAAGCCCTGAAAATTCATTGCTCTTTAATGACCTATAACGGCTTTTGTTTTCCTCATTTAAAGATGTTTTTATGCCTAATTAAAGATAAAACAAGCATCTCTCATGCAGTTAATTTTCATAACATTTTATGACCACAAGAAATAAAATTAAATTTTGTAGTCAACAGCCTAATTTCTGTGGTTTAGTAATAAAATTTTAGCTGTAATGGAAATATGTAGGGATTTACCTTATAAATAATCAAATGATCAAAATAATTTATAAGGACATAAAATAATTTAAGGACATTATTTTTTAACATAAAGAAATTCATATTTTGTTACTCTTATATATACCTAGTCAGTTAAGACATTACTTGTTAAGCTTCAAAAGTATTCAAAAGTCCTCAGCAGTAGCTCAAATTTCAAATTTGCTATATTTCAAAAAAATTTTAATTATATAATGAGACAGATTTTGAAGATAAGCAATACATTCTTAACAGTAGCATCAGTTTCTTGGGTAGACAAAATATGGATTGGCCTATATGATACAGCTTGAGAATGCTTCTTCAAGGACACTCCTACTTGCTACTCTGTCTTAAATTCCAATTAAAGATTCAGTCACTCAAATATTTTTTGATTATGTACCACACTTTGTTCAAAGACTTGAGAATTCAACAGAGAACAAAAATGAAGACCTTGTCCATTTTCCTGAAACCTTAGTCATTCATTATCACCTTGATAAGGTTTGCCATATATATTCATTCTGCCTATACTATTATTATTATTATTTTTTTTTTTTTTTGCGGTACGCGGGCCTCTCACTGTTGTGTCCTCTCCTGTTGCGGAGCACAGGCTCCGGACGCGCAGGCTCAGCGGCCATGGCTCACGGGCCCAGCTGCTCCGCGGCATGTGGGATCTTCCCAGACCGGGGCACGAACCTGTGTCCCCTGCATCGGCAGGTGGACTCTCAACCACTGCACCACCAGGGAAGCCCTCTGCCTATACTATTATTAACTCAATAATTTTCTTTAAAGTGATTTATTTTGCTTACATCTATAAAAGAAAGAAATCAGTTCAATACATTTTAAACAGGTAGCATTTGCTCTTAATAGACTGTAATTGTAAGGAAATTAATACAAGGAAAACAAAACAACTTTATTAATTAATAGATTCCATTTGGTAATGGCTATGACCCTGATGATTCTGAACTTGCGGAATGCTCTCTCCTTATTTAAAGGGGGAAATCAGAAACTGTTTGAGAAGTCTTAAAGGCTACAAAAAAACCTGGAACTTTTCACATAATCAGAATAATCACTGAGTGATTTATTTTTTAATACGATGTCTCAACACTCAAATTATCATCACTTTGGAGAACAATTTAATCTCCACTAAAGTGGGTTCCTTGGCTCTATGGATTTGTCCTCCTGTGAAATCATTTTCTTAAATACAAAATATTCTGTTTAGATTACTTGTATTGTGAAAGTAACTCTGTATTTTAAGTGACCTCATAGGATAGGAAGTCTTCTGAGGTATTAAGACTCTTGAGTAGATTATAATGGAAGAGACCCACTGTGCTCAGGCCTCAAACCTCTGAGATTCTAATAAATGGGAAAAGTGGAAACAGTTCAAAAGTAAGGAGAAGGCAGATTTAACCTTCTTCACAACTTTGCCTTTGAAATCAGCTAGAAAGTCAAGATAGGGCAAATAGTAATTCTCATTTTCAATTTATAAAATGGTTTAGTTCAGTGAGTAATTAATAAATTCTTAAATAATTAATATATTCCCAAATTAAACTTCACTTTAATTACTTAACTGAGGTGTAACAAATATTACACCTGTGTGTTGTAAGTTTATTATCTCATTTGAGAAAACAATAAGTCCAAGCTGAAATTATTATTAAGGGGAAAAAAAACTGGCATTGGTGTGCTGGACAGTCTTTGTTTGCCCAACTAGAGATTACTCCTTATTTATTATCTCCACCCTACTCTGTATTCTGGAAGACTGAACTTGTGTGGATTACATTAGCAAGTTCCCTTGTCCTCTGACATTCTATTCAATTGGGTAAGCCCCAGAAGGAGGTTAGAGGAAAGGAGGAAAATGAAGTCTGAATGTGGTTTTTCTTCGACTTCCTTCCTGTGGGGTGAAATGGGTTGGCAAGCCCCTTGACTAAAGATCTCCACTCCTGTCAAGGAATTCCTCTCAAAACAGACCTTTCTGTCTTTTTGCTCCTTCTGTTCTAAGGGTGGTATTAGTGCCATGATTCACTAGTCTCAAGGTACAGCACTACTTCTTGTGGTTTCCCTATTCTTTGTCCACATAGTTTTAAAAAACAGTCATTTTATTAAACACTCCTCAAAACACCCAATTTGAATTTATCACTTTTTTTTCCTCCTAGGCCCCTGACTACCTCAAACAGTCATTTATCTTCTCAAGAACTTTGATGGTTTGGGGCCAACTATTCACCACATAGAATTAATCTTTAATAAGAAGACCTAGTTCTTTTTTTTGTTTGTTTGTTTTTTGGCCATGCCACCTGGCATGTGGGATCTTAGTTGCCCAGACAGGGATCAAACCCGCGCCCCCTGCATTGGAAGCGTGGAGTCTTAACCACTGGACTACCACGGAAGTCCCAAGAAGACCTAGTTTTAAAATGACATTTTCTTGTATTATTTTATATTTCAGAGGAAACATTCTGTGTTATTATTTAACATTTGAGTTCTTGTCCTCTATTCCATTACATCTTACAGTCTTTAGGGAGAAAAAGGTTGTAGACTAAAATGCAAAATTTCAAAAATAGCTAAAATGTTATATTATCTGATTGAAAATACATATTAAAATAAAAATATGTTTTCTTTTGTAAGAGATACGTTTTTAAATTTTAATGACTGGTTTTGGCTACCGTGGAGTAGCTAGGAACAGATTTGAACTCCTATTGTGAATACAATAAAAACTGGAAAAAATTCTAAATTTAAAAAACAACAATTTTTAGGCACTGAAAAGCTACCAGCCAGGGCTATCTATGACCCTTGAGAGAAGTGAGGAAGATGAGGTGAGCCCTGCACTCACTGGCTTTTTCACTGAGGCATTTTCCAAACTGTTGTTAGCCAGGAAAATAGAGCCCAATCAGAGAGTACAGTCTCACTGAGTGAAGAAAACAAAGATCAGAGTTCAGGATTACATAGTCAGTGGGATTTGAGGATCAGAATACTAAAGAGAAAGAGGCCAACACAAGGAGGCCAAAAATATGCATTAAAATTTCCCTCTGGGACTTCCCGGGTGGCACAGTGGTTAAGAATCCACCTGCCAATGCAGGCCACAGAGGTTTTTTTTTTTTTTTTTTTAAACATCTTTATTGGGGTATAATTGCTTTACAATGGTGTGTTAGTTTCTGCTTTACAACAAAGTGAATCAGCTATACATATACATATGTTCCCATATGTCTTCCCTCTTGCGTCTCCCTCCCTCCCACTCTCCCCATCCCACCCTTCCAGGCTGTCACAAAGCACCGAGCTAATATCCCTGTGCCTTGCGGCTGCTTCCCCCCAGCTATCTACCTTACTACGTTTGTTAGTATGTATATGTCCATGACTCTCTCTCGCCCTGTCAAAACTCACCCTTCCCCCTCCCCATATCCTTAAGTCCGTTCTCCAGTAGGTCTGCGTCTTTATTCCTATCTTACCCCTAGGTTTTTCATGACATTTTTTTCCCTTAAATTCCATATATATGTGTTAGCATACGGTATTTGTCTTTTTCTTTCTGACTTACTTCACTCTGTATGACAGATTCTAGGTCTATCCATCTCATTACAAATAGCTCAATTTCATTTCTTTTTAAGGCTGAGTAATATTCCATTGTGTATATGTGCCACATCTTCTTTATCCATTCATCCGATGATGGGCGCTTAGGTTGTTTCCATGTCCTGGCTATTGTAAATAGAGCTGCAATGAACATTTTGGTACGTGACTCTTTTGGAATTTTGGTTTTCTCAGGGTATATGCCAAGTAGTGGGATTGCTGGGTCATATGGTAATTCTATTTGTAGTTTTTTAAGGAACCTCCATACTGTTCTCCACAGTGGCTGAACCAATTCACATTCCCACCAGCAGTGCAAGAGTGTCCCCTTTTCTCCACACCCTCTCCAGCATTTATTGTTTCTAGATTTTTTGATGATGGCCATTCTCACTGGTGTGAGATGATATCTCATTGTAGTTTTGATTTGCATTTCTCTAATGATTAATGATGTTGAGCATTCTTTCATGTGTTTGTTGGCATTCTGTATATCTTCTCTGGAGAAATGTCTATTTAGGTCTTCTGCCCATTTTTGGATGGGGTTGTTTGTTTTTTTGTTATTGAGCTGCATGAGCTGCTTGTAAATTTTGGAGATTAATCCTTTGTCAGTTGCTTCATTTGCAAATGTTTTCTCCCATTCTGAGGGTTGTCTTTTGGTCTTGGTTATGGTTTCCTTTGCTGTGCAAAAGCTTTGAAGTTTCATTAGGTCCCATTTGTTTATTTTTGTTTTTATTTCCATTACTCTAGGAGGTGGGTCAGAAAGGATCTTGCTGTGATTTATGTCATAGAGTGTTCTTCCTATGTTTTCTTCTAAGAGTTTGATAGTTTCTGGCCTTACATTTAGGTCTTTAATCCATTTTGAGCTTATTTTTGTGTATGGTGTTAGGGAGTGATCTAATCTCATACTTTTACATGTACCTGTCCAGTTTTCCCAGCACCATTTATTGAAGAGGCTGTCCTTTCTCCACTGTACATTCCTGCCTCCTTTATCAAAGATAAGGTGTCCATATGTGCGTGGGTTTATCTCTGGGCTTTCTATCCTGTTCCACTGATCTATCTTTCTGTTTTTGGCCACAGAGGTTTGAGCCCTGGTCCGGGAAGATCTCACATGCTGCAGAGCAACTAAGCCTGTGCACCACAACTACTGAGCCTGTGCTCTAGAGCGTGCAAGCTGCAACTACAGAGCCAGCGTGCCACAACTACTGAAGCCTGCATGCCTAGAGCCTGTGCTCCGCAGCAAGAGAAGCCACTGCAATGAGACGCCCACGCACCACAATGACAAGTAGCCCCGCTCGCCGCAAGTAGATAAAGCCCGTGCACAGCAACAAAGACCCAATGCAGCCAAAAATAAATAAATAAATTTATTTAAAAAAATATATATACCTCTGGTCATTGGCCAATACATAAGGTTTGCATGTTTATTATGAAGCACTGGGAGATATACCAGAGAATAGCTGTTGGGATACTGAAAGGTTGATTAGAGATTTTAGAAGCTGCACAGACTGGATTTTGGGCCCACTAGAACAGAAAGTCCATCACAAACAGGGCTTTTAGTCTAGGAAGGTCAGCCTTACAAGTGAGGACAAAAAACCAGGAGTAAGAATATAACCAGCATAGATCAGGGCCACACGTCCTTAAATTAAGTCATTCAAAGTAGGTGCTGGTAATTTACTGCTTGCCAGAGCAAAATATGACAAAATCTAGAAGAGTATATAATATAATCAAGAACTCCCACATACAAGAATTCACACTGTTTAACGTAAAATTAAAAATTACTACACAAGCAAAAACAACAACAGAAACAACAGGTAATCACTTATATTCGAGATGTAAAATAGTCAATAGGTCCAGACCCAGATATAATTAAGGAAATGGAGTTGCAGAAAAAGACTTCAGAATTACTGTGAATAATATAATAAAGGGGGAGACAGACCTTCAACATGGCGGAAGAGTAAGCCATGGAGATCACCTTCCATCCCACAAATACATGAGAAATACATCTACATGTGGAACAACAACTACAGAACACCTACTGAACGCTGGCAGAAGACCTCAGACCTCCCAAAAGGCAAGAAACTCCCCACGTACCTGGGTAGGGCAAAAGAAAAAACTGAGACAAAAGAATAGGGACGGGACCTGCACCAGTGGGAGGGAGCTGTGAAGGAGGAAAGGTTTCCACACACTAAGAAGCCCCTTCATGGGTGGAGACTGCTGGGGGCAGGGGCGCGGAGATTCGGAGCCAGGGAGGAGAGCGCAGCAACAGGGGTGCAGAGGGCAAAGCGGAAAGATTCCCGCACAGATGATCGGTGCCGACCAGCACTCACCAGCCCGAGAGGCTTGTCTGCTCACCCGCTGGGGCAGGCAGGGCTGGGAGCTGAGGCTCGGGCTTTGGAGGTCGGATCCCAGGGAGATGACTGGGGTTGGCAGCGTGAAGACAGCCTGAAGGGGCTAGTGCACCACAGCTAGCCGGGAGGGAGTCCAGTTTTTAGTTGGAGTACAGTTTTTAGTGCCTGGTATCACTGGTGGATTTGTTTTTTGGTTTGGTTCCTCTCTTCATTCTTTTTTTCTTTTTTTTAAATTACTTTTAATTTTTTTAAAATTTTTAATTATTACATTTTAATACCTTTATTTTATTCTATTTTTTCTTTCTTTCTTTCTTTTTTTCTCCCTTTTATTCTGAGCCGTGTGGATGACAGGGTCTTGGTGCTCTGGCCAGGCATCAGGTCTATGCCTCTGAGGTGGGAGAGCCAAGTTCAGGACATTGGACCACCAGAGACCTCCCAGCTCCACGTAATATCAAATGGCAAAAATCTCCCAGAGACCTCCATCTCAATGCCAAGACCCAGCTCTGCTCAACGACCAGCAAACTACAGTGCTGGACACCCCATGCCAAACAACTAGCAAGACAGGAACACAGCCCCACCCACTAGCAGAAAGGCTGCCTAAAATAAGGTCACACATGACCTGCCCACCAGAAACACAACATCCAGCCTCATCCACCAGAACCCTACACCAGGAAGCCTATACAACCCACTGAACCAACCTTAGCCACCGGGGACAGACACCAAAAACAACGGGCACTACAACCCTGCAGCCTACGAAAAGGAGACCCCAAACACAGTAAGTTAAGCAAAATGAGAAGACAGAAATACACACAGCACATGAAGGAGCAAGATAAAAACCCACCAGACCAAACAAATGAAGAGGAAATAGGCAGTCTACCTAAAAAGGAATTCAGAATAATGATAGGAAAGATGATCCAAAATCTTGGAAACAGAATGGAGAAAATACAGGAATGTTTAACAAGGACCTAGAAGAACTAAAGAGCAAACAAACAATGAGGAACAACACAATAAATGAAATTAAAAATTGTCTAGAAGGAATCAATAGCAGAATAACTGAGGCAGAAGAATGGACAAGTGACTTGGAAGATAAAATAGCAGAAATAATTACCACAGAGCAGAATAAACAAAAAACAATGAAAAGAACTGAGGCCAGTCTCAGAGACCTCTGGGACAACATTAAACACACCAACATTCGAATTATAGGGGTCCCAGAAGAACAAGAGAAAAAGAAAGGGACTGAGAAAATATTTGAAGAGATTATAGTCGAAAATGTCCCTAATATGGGAAAGGAAATAGTTAATCAAGTCCCGGAAGCACAGAGAGTCCCATACAGGATAAATCCAAGGAGAAACATGCCAAGACACATATTAATCAAACTATCAAAAATTAAACACAAAGACAAAATATTAAAAGCAGCAAGGCAAAAACAACAAATAACATACAACGGAATCCGCATAAGGTTAACAGCTGATCTTTCAGCAAAACTCTGCAAGCCAGAAGGGAGTGGCAGGACGCATTTTAAGTGATGAAAGGGAAAAACCTACAACCAAGATTACTCTACCCAGCAAGGATCTCATTCAGATTCGACAGAGAAATTAAAACTTTACATAAAAGCAAAAGTTAAGAGAATTCAGCACCACCAAACCAGCTCTACAACAAATGCTAGAGGAACTTCTCTAGGCAGGAAACACAAGAGAAGGAAAGGACTTACAATAACAAACCCAAAACAATTAAGAAAATGGTAATAGGAACATACGTATCGATAATTACCTTAAATATAAATGGATTATATGCTACAACCAAAAGACATAGACTAGCTGAATGGATACATAAACAAGAACCATATATATGCTGTCTAAAAGAGACCCACTTCAGTCCTAGGGACACATACAGACTGAAAGTGAGGGGATGGAAAAAGATATTCCATGCAAATGGAAATCCAAAGAAAGCTGGAGTAGCAATTCTCATATCAGACAAAAGAGACTTTAAAATAAAGGCTATTACAAGAGACAAAGAAGGACACTACATAATGATCAAGGAATCAATCCACGAAGAAGATATAACAATTGTAAATATTTATGCACCCAACAGAGAAGCACCTCAACACATAAAGCAAATGCTAACAGCCATAAAAGGGGAAATCGACATTAACACATTCACAGTAGGGGACTTTAACACCCCACTTTCACCAATGGACAGATCATCCAAAATGAAAATAAATAAGGAAATTCAAGCTTTAAATGATACATTAAACAAGATGGACTTATTTGATATTTATAGGACATTCCATCCAAAAACAACAGAATGCACTTTCTTCTCAAGTGCTCATGGAACATTCTCCACGATAGATCATATGTTGGGTCACAAATCAAGCCTTAGTAAATTTACAAAAATTGAAATCGTATTAAGTATCTTTTCTGACCACAATGCTATAGGACTGGATATCAATTACAGGAAAAAAATCAGTAAAAAATACAAACACATGGAGGCTAAACAATACACTACTTAATAACCAAGAGATCACTGAAGAAATCAAACAGGAAATCAAAAAATACCTAGAAACAAATGACAATGAAAACACGATGACCCAAAACCTACGGGATGCAGCAAAAGCAGTTCTAAGAGGGAAGTTTATAGCAATACAAGCCTACCTCAAGAAACAAGAAAAATCTCAAATAAAGAACCTAACCTTACACCAAAAGAAATAGAGGAAGAACAAAAAACCCCAAAGTTAGCAGAAGGAAAGAAATCATAAAGAAAAGATCAGAAATAAATGAAAAAGAAATGAAGGTAACAATAGCAAAGATCAATAAAACTAAAAGCTGGTTCTTTGAGAAGATAAACAAAATTGATAAACCATTAGCCAGACTCCTCAAGAAAAAAAGGGAGAAGACTCAAATCAACAGAACTAGAAATAAAAAGGACAATAACAACTGATACTGCAGAAATACAAAGGATCATGAGAGATTACTACAAGCAACTCTATGCCAATAAAATGGACAACCTGGAAGAAATGGACAAATTCTTAGAAAAGCACAACCTTCCCAGAATGAACCAGGAAGAAGTAGAAAATATAAACAGACCAATCACAAGCACTGAAATTGAAACTGGGACTAAAAATCTTCCAACAAACAGAAGCCCAGGACCAGATGGCTTCACAGGCGAATTCTATCAAACATTTAGAGAAGAGCTAACACCTATCCTTCTCAAACTCCTCCAAAATATAGTAGAGGGAGGAACACTCCCAAACTCATTCTACAAGGTCACCATCACCCTGAAACCAAGACCAGACAAAGATGTCACAAATATGGGTTTCCCTGGTGGCACAGTGGTTGAGAGTTTACCTGCCGATGCAGGGGACACAGGTTCATGCCCCGGTCCGGGAAGATCCCACATGCCGCGGATCGGCTGGGCCAGTGAGCCATGGCCGCTGAGCCTGCGCGTCCGGAGCCTGTGCTCCGCAACAGGAGAGGCCACAACAGTGAGAGGCCCACGTACCCCAAAAAAACAAACAAACAAAAATCCTAATGGACATTTTAGGACAATGGAACAGCAAAATATAGTATCTGAATTAATAACTTATCGAATAATTTTAACAGCACACTGACTGGAGGAGAAGACAAGTTCAGTGAATGTAGAGATAAAACGTAAGTAAAACCCAGGAAAAGTGTGGGGACCCTCTGTAAGCCTGTGGACCTCAGAAGTCTCTCCTTCTCACACTAGTTTAGGCCTGCCTCCCACAGTTCATCAAAGTGACATTTAAGTGTCCCTACCAGTCTCTAGCTACAGCAGCTCCTGCTCCTGTAAGCAGAAAATCTATTTTATCTATGATTCTTTATATTTGCTTATCTCTCCAGATTTTGCATGGTGGTTTGCCCCATAACCTCAGTTCTCCAATAAGCCCAAGATAAGTCATTGATTTTCAGATTATTTTTCATGATTTTTCTTATGAGTGGTGACTTCTAATTTCCTTGCATGTCAGAGTTGAAACTGGAAATCTGCATACATTTTTAAATAAACTTTTTATTTTAGAATATTAATATACATTTTTCAGAATTTATCTCTTAATCCAAAACCAAAATGTCCCTAATACCAAATAAAGAGACATTTTTTAGAATGTCCCTGTTTCTCTTTCTTTCTTTCTTTTTTTTTTTTTTTTGACAGGTTCAGTCTCCTCCAAAGGAAATGCTATGTCTGTAATTGGTCCTTGCATGTGTCTCAACTGCAGCTTCATAGATGACAATCTTCTCAATAATGGCACTGGATCAATTGGATTACATATATTTATCTTTAAAAGAACCTGGACCTGTATTTTATACCACATACAAAATTATTCAGATATTGGTCATAGACTTATGTGAAAGCTAAACAACGAAGCCTCTACATAAATAAAAATAAAATACATCCATGCAGTAGCCATAAAAATACTGACATTTGTTAAAATTAATAACTGTTCAGTAAACTAAATTTTCAAGAGAATGAAAGGTAAGATAAAACTGAGAGAAAATAACCTCAATACATATGTATCAACAGAACATACAAAGAATTCCTATTAAATGAGAAAAAGAACATTCAATTGCTAATGGGTAAGATTTAAACAAAACTTCCTAAAAGAGAATATCAAAATAGACAATAAATATATAAAAAGATCCTCAAAATATCAGTTTTCAGAGGACTGCAAGATAAAACCACTCCATATCCACCAGAATAGCTAAAATGAAAAAGACCAAAAAAGGATGTGTGCGGGTCTGGACCAAACAGAAGTTTTACTGTTATCACCAATTTGGGAAAATATTTTCCTTTTCCTACAAATGCCATACATAATTATAATCCTTGACCTACCAATTCCTGCACAGTAATAAAAAACAACTTATTACTGATACACACAACATGTATGAATCTGACAAACTTAATGCTGAGTGAAATAAGCCAGACACAAAAGAGTACATGATGTATGAGCCTATTTACAGGAAGTTCAAAAAGAAACTAATATGGTGATAAAATCAGGATACTGGTATGTGTGTGGTGGGGATTACTGTCTGGGTAGGGACACGAGGGAATCTTCAGGGAGGTCTAGAATGTTTTATATCTTGATTAGGGTAGTGGTTACACGAGTGAATCAACACATACAATTTTATCAAGCTATATATTTAAGACCTGAGCACTTTATTTTGTGTAAGTTATATCTCTATTTTTTAAAAAGACATATTCTCCTCTCCCATCCAAATGAACTCAATATAAGGTTGAAATCTTTGCTCCTCACACAATCAACCTTTTGTCCTGCTGCGAGGACCAAACAGCAATGTTACGTTCAAAATATAAACATATTTTCCTTTAAAATTTGTTAATATATTTTTCATAATAATAATGTTAAGCTTCCTTTTGATTGTTCATGTTTTAAAAAACTGAATCAGCCTGCTGCCAAGTATATACAGAATCATCTAGTTCAATGTTTTTGTGAAATATTGAGTAGTGGGAATGTGACACTAATCAAAGATCTAAAGCAAACATATTTTTAGGGTTGAATGGACGTTTCTGCTGCATATTGTCTCTCAAGTAAATTGTCTAATTTGGGGGTCCCTTCATTGTCTAGTGACGATCCTTGAATTAAGAACAAAAGACTATACCTACCAGTTAACGCTTTATATATAGTTTTCCTTAGGTTTGCAGAATATTTGCTTAGTACTAGTCAGTCAATTCCAGTTAGACCATTTAGCAATAATGTAACAAACCAGGAATCTAGAGATATGGAACCGGGGAAAGTTTACACTAGTTTAACAGAAATATAATCTGTACGTAATATCAAGTATCTTTTGGGGCATTTGTATTAATGATGGATCAGCCATTTGGGAGTGATTATAGCAGAAAGCTCCTTGTATTAGGAATCTGGCATCAACACTATTTAATCATGGAGCACTGGCCGAAGCTCTGGGTCTCAACTTACTTCTAAATATAAAATAAAGGGTTATTTCTAAAGTTCTTCCACTCTATCGCCTAAGAGAAAGTCCCACAATAACTTTTTCATATACTATATTATGACTTTCTCCATACTAGTCACTTACATATGTGAACTTATTAGAAATTTAATCATTTTTTGCACTTTATATATAGATCAGTGCTTTGCTAACTATGAGAAAAAGAGAGCCATTTTGATATATGTGGCAGTACTACTTTAAGAAAACGTCATGGTATGCATTAGATCTCCATTCTCTCTCCCCTTTTCATTATGTAGCATGAAAATATTCTATATCTTGATTAACGTAGAGATTGACTACACTATGCTCATCGCTGCATACTGTACCTGATTACAGAAATACTCATCTGAATCATCTGAAAATATCTGAAAATACTCATCTTATTCATCTGTAATGTCCTCTCAATCCTATACCAAAAATTGTACCCAGGAAAGTTGGGAGGGCCTTGTTATATAATCAGGTCCAGCCCATCCAAATATAAAAGATACAATAAACAAGACAACAAACTGTTAAATATTTTCTACCTTTGTAAAAACAAATATACCTTTACAATATTTTTTTTAATGTGGTAAAGAAACAGTAAAATGCACAGCACAGTTTCAAAATTAATTTACTTTCTTGCCAAAAACACCGTGACGCAAAGGGGGTTGCAACTCCGTGGGGACGTTGCATTCTAGGGAAGAGCTCCCCGAGACTTAACCTCCAGAGAAACAACCTAGGACAAGAGACACCCTTGACTACTAGTGTGAACCTCTCTCTGACCTGAAGCTTCTCTTCCAAAACACAACCAAAAGGCTTCCTTGGTGGTGCAGTGGTTGAGAGTCCGCCTGCCGATGCAGGGGACTCGGGTTCGTGCCCGGTCCGGGAAGATCCCACATGCCGCGGAGCGGCTGGGCCCGTGAGCCATGGCCGCTGAGCCTGCGCGTCCGGAGCCTGTGCTCCACAGCAGGAGAGGCCACAACAGTGAGAGGCCCGCGTACCGCAAAAAAAAAAAAAAAAAAAACAAACCACAACCAAAGTGTAACCAGGGATATTAGGGCCAGAGCAAAGAGCCTCGACATCAGGTCACATTTGCCTACAGGCAAAAGACCTAGATACCTTTATTTTTAGGAAAATTTGACATGTGACCGTTATTCTCTCGCTAATATTTGGGCCAGGTATATTAAATTGTCTAGTGTCCTTTGTCTCCAAAAGGTAAGGCAAAAGGTGGTCACTAGGGATACAAAAAGTTAGAGCTGAGGCCTTGGGACCAGCAAACATACCTAAAAGTAGCTGGGGAGAAGTCCTGCTTCTCCACCCCGGGTTATGACAACACCCATACTTAGCAGGAAGCAGTTACAGTAAACAACCTGTGCCCATCAGCGCCCCTCAAGAATGAGGAGCAGGACAAAAGGCAGAGGAGGGATCTGTCACCGGCAAAGCCCATTAACAATTCCCAGGAAATAAAAACAGAATGTGGGCAATAAAGTCAAGTCTAACCTTTTTTTTCTCCTTTGGGCTTAGTCCGGTTTCATTTGCTCACAGGGGGCCGCATGCAGAGTCCACACACCCAGCCCTTCTGACCGGAGCTCCCAGGGCCGAGCGTTCTGCGCCTGACACCTCGGCTTGGCTGGCTGTGCGCAGAAGGGCCGCGCACGACCCCGCAGTTCAAGATGGCGGTGGTGGGCTGTGCGCAGACGCGCTGCACCGGCACTGCCGGCTGGAGCCGTGAGCAGTACGCCTGCGCCAACCCGCAAGAACTCCGCCCTCTCCCCCGCTGACAAGACCCGTAGAAAGGAGCCCTGCCACGGCCTGTCAGGCAGAGCATGTACTGGGAAAGTAGGAGGTCGTACCTCTCCATTCTTTGATCAAAGAATAAAGATTTCCTTTGATTCTGAACAAAAAAAACAGAAGGAAGGGAAGGAGGGAAGAAGATTTCTCTTTATGCCACCTGGTCCATGCCTGGAATTCTCTGCCCACTTGATGACCCCCAAGCCCTACCTCCAGGGCTCTTCTTTAAAAGTCTTGGAAGAAACCTGAGGCTGAGGCAAGGTTGTTGTTTTTTTTGGCTGCACCCCACCGATCGAACCTGTGCCCTCTGCAGTGGAAGCACTGAGTCTTAACCACTGGACTGTGAGACAAGGTTTTAATCGAGACTTTTCAGAATTTTCTTTGCTCTGCAACTGAATGTGATGATGGCAGGTCCAGCTGTTTCCAGCTGTCCCCACTCCACCATCCATTCCTTCTCCCTGTCTCTTCCCACCCCAATATCACTCCACACTTGAGGGGTCTGCAATGCCCACAGGCACCCTCACAACCAGGATCCATAGACATCTCTGCTAACAGCATTTCTTTACCCTTAGGGTCTAGGGAGGAAGACACCCACTGCAAGCAGGCCAACAGGAAGAGAGACTCCAGGAAAGAGCTCCCATGGGGATGAAGAGTGGGCTCAGCGCTCGTGGAACAGACAATCCAGAGTCCCAGTTACCATGGTATGGTCTAGAAGGCGGAACACAGTCTCTGGGTGGCCACATGCCCTTGGTCCTGTCAGAGTGACGTGGAAAATGGCACTGCTGAAGCACCTGCTGGGGTAGAGGCCCCTATTGTCCAAGTCCACTCCCAATACTACTGGGGTGACAAAATTTAGTATGTTCAACAGGGTGTAAGGATGTAAAAATATTAACTGTGTGCAAAATGTCAATGCTGTAAACAAAAAGCAGAACATTGGCAAGAATACTCAGTGAGTGGAAAATAATCCTACGACTGATGCTTATAGGCCATCACATCTGGTTCTAGGCAGAACATAAAGCATGTGGGTTTTGTATTAATGTCCTCCTACCTCTCCATGTCCCTTCTTCCCTCTCTCAGGATGAAGAACCTGTTCAAAACCTGGTACAGTGTTGTCCCACTCAGAATTACTCTCATCAAAGAGGTAACATTATTTTTACTTTCCTTCTCACCCCTGGAAACTCCCTTGGTCTTGAGGAAAATGATGTCAGCTAGGTGAAAGGGGAAAAGCAAGGACAATAAGAGCACTCTTCAGCAGAATCTTCTCAGAGGATTTTTTATAGATGAAACTCACTGGAAGAAATGAATCTTTCATTGGTGGAGATTGTGGTATTACACGCAAGTCTGTTGAAGACATTGTTTGGTCCGACGCATTCTATCTTTAGCTACCCCAGTTGAAATTAGGAACAATATCACAATCACAATGGTGCATTTTGGAAAATATGATGAAAATATACAGGGTTCTGAAGATATTTTTTTTTAACCTAGGAACATTAAAAGTATTATCACATTGCATAAATAATGCTGGTGGGCTTCCCTGGTGGCGCAGTGGTTGAGAATCTGCCTGCCAATGCAGGGGACACGGGTTCAAGCCCTGGTCTGGGAAGATCCCACATGCCGCGGAGCAGCTGGGCCCGTGAGCCACAACTACTGAGCCTGTGCGTGTGGAGCCTGTGCTCCGCAACGAGAGGCCACAACAGTGAGAGGCCCCCGCACTGCGATGAAGAGTGGCCCCTGCTTGCCACAACTAGAGAAAGCCCTCTCACAGAAACGAAGACCCAACACAGCCAAAAATAAATAAATAAATTTAAAAAAAAAAAAAAAAAAAAATAATGCTGGTGATGGAGGGGAAGATGGAAAGGCAGAACGGAAGATGTATGAAAATATACAATTTCTATTAAGAGATAAATTAAACAGAGTAAACATCATTATAATTTCTTCATAGTGAAAAAAACAACTAAAATATTAGCTGTCTCCTTCCTAAGGAAAAAAATAGCAAGTGTTTTTTCAAACTCTTTTTAGACATTTAAATCTTAAGGGTCTCTTCCAGATTTTCATTTTTCTACTTTACAACCTAGGAATGGCTTTTTAGAGGTACTGTTAAGGACTCCATTCTTTTTCACTAATATGAGATTATAATTATTTCATTGGAAATCACCACTATATATTATTTTATACTTACTTCTTCCATAATTTTGTTCATGTATTAGTCTCATACAATACCTACCTTACAGGCTATTATAAGATAAGAAATTGCCAAGAGAGATTTAATGTAGAAATAACAATGGTATATGGTGTCCCTACTTATTCATTTATGCTTACATAACTTTGGAGGTGCTCAAGGGTTCCACAAATATTGAGTCATTAAAGCTTAGTACTCCTGTGAGGTGCACTTGGCTATTATCATTATAGTTTATTATTATTCAGGCAAATCAAGTTTCCCTGGAGTGCTGAATGGCTCCTGCAGAAAACGTAGACTTTTTAGTGTTCTGTGTCTGAGAGTTCACATTACAGGTTTATAAAATTAGCTCATTTTTCCTAGGATTGTCTCTTGTGAGTTACTGGCCATTATCCACTTCAGGCAGCATAGTAGAAATAGGGCTCAACCAGCTTTTATTTATTTATTTTTAAAAATATTTACTTATTTAGGCTGTGCCAGATATTTGTTGCCACACGCGGGATCTTTAGTTGAGGCATGCATACAGGATCTAGTTCCCCGACCGGGGATTGAACTGAATTCTGACTCTACCTGGAGATAGTGTCACCCATGCTGTGCAGCCCAGGCCGCAGACCTGTTTTTAACCTTGTAGCCTAATTGTGTTTTATCAACAGGATGCCACAAAGGCCCATGAAAAAACCAAACTGAACTGGCTAGATCCAAGATAGTGGGCCAAGTAGGCTAAAGGTCATCACTTTCCTTGCCTTGATTTATCTCTGTGTCTCCATACCAACCCCTGAGAGCTGAAGGACATGCCCTGATTCATCTCTGTGTTTGTTTCAGCTGTACCTGTGTTTGGCAGAGATGCTTTGCAGCTATACTTTGAGAGATACATGCTTTCAGAGATATATAGTGGTAAACCGCCCTGAACTGGCTCTGATTTGACCACAGGAATACCCTGTGCAGAGGAAACCTGGAGCCTGGAAGACTGCAAATGCCCCAGATGCCCCCAGATGCCCCTGTGTTCCTGGTGAATTTAAGGTTCTTGCTTCGTTGCAAAAGAATTCGGAGATGAAGTGATAGGTAAGAAGTGGATTTATTTAGAGAGAAACACACTCCACAGACAGAGCGTGGGCCATCTCGGAAGGCAAGAGCCTTCAAAATATGGCGTGGTTAGTTTATATGGGCTGGGTAATTTCACAGGCTAATGAGTGAGAGGATTATTCCAATTATTTTGGGGAAGGGGCGGGGATTTCCAGGAACTGGGCCACCGCCCACTTTTTGACCTTTTATGGTTGGCCTCAGAACTGTCATGGCGCTCCGTGGATGTGTTATTTAGCATATGCTCATGTTTTACAATGAGTATATAATAAGGCTCAAGGTCTGCTGGAGGTCGAGTCTTCCACCATCTTGGACCCAGATGGTTCTAACCAGTCTTTCTCATGTACTATGGCTATATCTTTCTTTTAAAGGTTGTGCCCTGCTCCCTTCCTTCCCCTTCCTTCCTATCTCACCTGGAAATCTCCACCCTTTTCCTAGAGCCCTGATGACCTGTCTGCCTCTTACCCCTTAAAAGTCCCCCACTTTCATCCCTTTAGGGAGGAGGTGCTTTTAGAGCATGAGCTTCCCTTCTCCATTCGCTGGCCATTGAATAAAAGCCTGTTTTGCTTGCACCAAACTCAGTTTTGTTATTGGAAGTGTGAACCTGAGCAGAATAGAACTCCCTCACTGAGCCAGGAAGACTTCGGTTCAGCTAGGACTCCAAGAGAGGGACTGTCTAATTCAGTAACAACAGAATCAGATCCAACAGGTTAAGAGCTCAGTCCCATAAGACTGCCCCTACTTTAGACACCAACTGAAGTCCAGCCTGTCATCTGTACTTCTGACTCACTGGCTAAAAACTGGGATTCTCATGACCTCTTCCTTGAATTCAGTAATTTGCTAAAATGGCTCACAGAGCTCAGGGAAACATTTACTTATGTTTACCAGCTTATTATAGAGGATGTTATAAAGGATACAGATGAACAGCCTGATAAATTCATTCACTGGGTAAGGTCCAAAGGGTCCTGAGTGCAGGAGCTCTGGCCTGTGGAACTGAGGTTCGCCACCCTCCCAGCACGTGGATGCATTCACCAACCTGGAAGCTCTTCCAAACCTGTCTTTTGGGGGTTTTATGGACTCTTTATTACATAGACATTATTTATTAGATGACTGGCCACTGGTGATTGAACTCAATCTCTAGCCCCACTCCCCTCCCTAAAGGTCTCAAGGGTGGGGTTGAAAATTCCAACCCTCTAATCGCATAGTTGATTAGAGACAACTGGCCCCCATCCTTAGGGGCTTTTCAAAAATCACGTCATTAACATAAATTCTGGTGTGAGTGAAAGAGGCTTGTTATGAATAACAAAAGGCAGTTTTATTACTCATCACTTAGGAGATGTCAAGGGTTTTATAACCTCTGTGTCAATTATGCAATGAAGACCAAATATATCTTTCTTATTATAAATCACAATATCACAATGGGTGACAAGGAAATTATTGGTACATTTGCTAACATTTATTGAAAAATATACCATGGACCTCAATTATGCTATATTCATTCTAGAGACAAGGAAACTAAGGCTTTGAAAGGTTATATACTTGCAAAAGCACAGCTCCTTAAGGGGCAGAGCCAGTTCTAGACCTCTGGTCTTCTGACAGCTAGCCCAATACTCTAACTTCCATCCCTGAATTTCCCAAAGTGTGATACATTTGTTAACAGTGTCACAGGACTTAATTTTTCTCTCTATATAAATATATTTAAATTTAGTGATTATATAATTTTAAAACAATATGATTTCCCAATCAAACTGTGATATTATGGAAATTATTGCTTAGGAGAAGGCTAGAGTAGGTAGACTCTGTGGCTGGGGTCAGTGGTGTCAACGAAAAATTAATCACTCGATCTAAGAAAGAAGTGGAAAATTTTATCGCGGCCAAATTGAGGATTATAACTCAGGGATAGCATCTCAGAAAGCTCCGAGAAGTTTCTACCCATTAGAAGTCAAGGCACAGTTATATAAGTTTTTTGAGACAGAGGGCTGTACCTTAAATGATGTATTATTGACAGTTTTACAATCCTGATTTGATCTAAGCATCATTGTGGCCCCTTGTAAGATTAAGAAGGAATGTTATCTTTTAAGGAGTCCTCTTTGCTGGTGCCAGGAGAATGTTGCTCTTTATGGTTGAACTGGCATTTCTGCTGATGGGAGGTGTGGTTGATGCATAATGCATATACACAGTGCAAAGTAGGAGAGAGGAGGCCAAAGGGCAGAGAAAATTTTTTATGTTTACTTGTCTTGCCATAAAATACGAATTTTACTTCCACAGTGGGAATGATAATCGTGAAAGTGGTACATCAATGCCTAACGTTCAAGAGACCTACTGTGTACCATTTCATAGGCTTTGTTTAAAATGGGAGCTATATGGGCTTCCCTGGTGGTGCAGTGGTTGGGAGTCCGCCTGCCAGTGCGGGGGACGCAGGTTCGGGCCCCGGTCTGGGAGGATCCCACGTGCCGTGGAGCTGCTGCGCCCGTGGGCCATGGCGTCCAGAGCCTGTGCTCCGCGGTGGGAGTGGCCACGGCAGTGAGAGGCCCGCGTACCGCAAAAAAAAAATAATAAAAAAATAAAGTGGGAGCTATAGTGTAAAGGGGGGTACAGTTAGAATAAAAGGATAAAGAGGAGGGTGGTAACTCTAGTTTTTTTTTTCTTTGCTTATTTCCTGTTTTAAAAATATTATTTGTATAACTTACCATTTACCTTTTCCAGTGAAATTATATTAATGCCAAAAGTGGAATGGGAAATGATGAAAAGTGGCATTGCTTTGAAGATGATCTCCCTCTGGCAGGTTCTTTAAATGTGAGCCCCAATATATCTTTTTTTTTTAACTGACTTGTTTATTTATTTATTTTTGGCTGCATTTGGTCTTCGTTGCTGCCCGTGGGCTTTCACTAGTTGCGGTGAGCGGGGGGGTAATCTTTGTTGTGGTGCGCAGGCTTCTCATTGCGGTGGCTTCTCTTGTTGTGAAGCACAGGATCTAGGCGCACAGGCTTCAGTAGTTGTGGCACACGGGCTCAGTAGTTGTGGGTCGCGGGCTCTAGAGCGCAGGCTTCAGTAGTTGTGGCACATAGGCTTAGTTGCTCTGTGGAACATGGGATATTCCCGGACCAGGGCTTGAACCCATGTCTCCTGCATTGGATTCTTAACCACTGCACCACCAGGGAAGCCTGAGCCCCAGTATTTCTTACTCCAGGTTTTGGTGTTCACTTCTTGGGAAACCTTTGCAGAAGGTCTGCAGCATGATGGGCCTGGGTTTGGGGATTCACAAATGAACTCCCAAGGGACATTCCTAACCCAGCACCATGTTGAATGACCTTTGTTTCTCTTATTCCATCTCTAAAGTTCTTCCTTTCTTTATGTAGATACAAATTTTTGACCTATATCTTCTCTTTGAAGAAATTATTTTAACATTACTTGCAAGGCAGGTCCTATCAGCAACAAATTCCCTCAATGTTTGTTGAGAAAGTCTTTATTTCTTGTTCATCACCTTCAGTGTTGGTTTCTAATTCATGGTTACTTCATAGTCTGAAAGAGCTGCTAGAGCTCCTGTCATTTAGTCTGGGTTCAAGGCAACAGAAAAGAGGATGAGAGAGAACAGCATGCCCTTTTCCTTCAAAAACTAACCATGAGTCCCATATACAGTGCTTCCACTTACATATTATTGGCCTAGATTTAGTCATATGCCACATCTAGCCACAAGGCAGGCTGGTAAAGGTAGTCTTTTACTTGTTGGCAAGGGACCCACCTAAAACTCTAAAAAGAAGAGAATGGATATTCTGAGGCAACAAGTTGTCACCAACAGAGGAAGGAGTAACATTATCTTTCTGAGGAACTTTGCCATTAGAATCATGAGTCCCAATAGATAGATGACTAATGCATAAAGAAGCCATTCATACAAAGGGCAACTGACTTACTAGTCCTTTAGCTGCTTTGTACTTTGAGCACACATAAATCCAAACACTATAATCACCTCTATCGTGTCAGCACAATTCACCTGCATTACATTGTTTGTATATAATTCATAAATGACATATTTGTTTCAACAAGCTTACTCCATGTAGATTGGCTAAGCAATATCAACTTAATTTCCATAATCTTAAATTGTGTAGAAAGATACTTGCTCCATGAAATTCACTAATATGGGAAACAAAACATTAAACTGTCTTCATTTAGAAAATAGATTTTATAATAGGTATGTTTTATGTACTGTATTGCACTGAATAAAATAAAACTGATTGTAGAACCTAAGTGACATATTAAATATCTCTATGCAAAATTAACATAGACTGTATAGTACATTTGAATTTGCTCTCAAAATAATCACTAGCAATTATAAAGTTAAGTTTTAGTAATAATGTTGTTCCACTGAGACTAAAAAATATGTATGGTTGAAATGACATCTTTTTAATTTAATTTTTTTTTTTAAGCACTTCAGATATCTTTCTCTGGAACAATCCTGACTCCTACTGTGTGAGTATATTTCTTGTTTTAATTATATAATTGATGCTATTTAATTACAAAAAAAAGAACTATAAATAGTGTTGAGGAGGAAGAAATTTTCCTCTACCTATGCAGGTTCTTCTGGCTGGTCTAAGAATTAAATTGACATGAGACAGATTAACAGGAGAAAGTCAAACAAAGTTTAATAACATGTATACATAGGAGAGACCTAAAAGACTGAGTAACTCCCCAAAATGGTCAAAGCCTTCACCTTAAATACCATCCTCAACTAAAGATAGAAAAGGAAGTTGAGGGTAGGGAGAGTCAGCTATGGGAGGTTACCAGGAAAAGCACAGTAAACAGGGTAAGGCTTTTTTGCAGATTTAAGTCATTGCCTTCTCCTGGGACAAGAGTTTCTAGAAGTTTGGTGATCTTCCTCTTCCAGGCACAGAGAGGGAGACACCCTTACAAATGGAGGTTTCCCTTACAAATGTAAACAAATGTTTCTTTAAAAAGGGCAATACCTACTTGGTTTTCAGAGCCCCTCCCATGTCTGCTGTTTCTCAGAAAATGACCAGCTTGAAACAGCTAATACGCCGAAGAGACATTTTAGGGTGGTAAAATTCTGCTCCCCTACAGGATCCAGAGCAGGTCTTCACTGCATTAAGGGATGGCAGGATTCTACACTTCTTTTTTTTTTTTTTTTTTTTTTTGCGGTACGTGGGCCTCTCCCTGCTGTGGCCTCTCCCGCTGCGGAGCACAGGCTCCAGACGCGCAGGCTCAGCGGCCATGGTTCACGGGCCCAGCCGCTCCGCGGCATGTGGGATCTTCCCGGACCGGGGCATGAACCCGTGTCCCCTGCATCAGCAGGCGGACTCTCAACGACTGCGCCACCAGGGAAGCCCTACACTTCTAAGAGACTGCTTGCAACAGAACAACCAACTGCTTAGGAACTGAACATAGTGAGAAGTAAACTTTCATTGTGAAAAACTACTGATATACTGGGATTATTTGATATAGCAGTTAGCCTACTGTAACTTATAACTAACCTTCCCAGACCGGGGCACGAACCTGTGTCCCCTGCATCAGCAGGCGGACTCTCAACCACTGTGCTACCAGGGAAGCCCTCACATTGTTTATTTTAGTGAACAATATGAGGCACGAATTTAACCTTTTTTCCCCAAATGAATAATAAATCACTCTGACACCATTTATTAAATAGTATGTTTTTACCTACCAGTTTTAAAGGTAAAGGACCTCAAGGTAAAGGACTTTTATGAATCTGTATTCAGTTCCTAAAACCTATTTTTCTACTTCTGGGTCAATAATAGGCTGTTTTGATTTCTATAGTTTTAAAGTACAATCTAATATATGATCTAATAGCTTGTAAGGCAAACACACTTTCTGCTTATTTTTCAAAATTTTCTTGTCTAGTCTTGCCCATTTATTATTCCATCTGAGTTTTAGAGTTAGCTTGTCAAGTTCCATGACAATTTTTGTCAGGATTTTGATTAGGATAACACAGATGAATATATTTGTTATTTGTCCTAGTTAGAGTTCCAGTTAATTCTGGATACAGCCAACTGGCCTGGCTAAACACCTGCAGCTCAACTGGAATCCTATGAGAGTGAAGTGTCCAAAAACTTAAATAGGTAGTTTGTAAATCAAGTCAAAGTGGCACCCTGCTGTTGGGATTTGATCTACAGTTCTAGATAAACTAAATAAAAATGCTTACCACTTAGAGCAAGTGTCCGTGAATACTGTATTTCTACAACTGGAAAGTGAAAAGAGGATTTGAACAAAGCTACCAGCATTTAAAGTCATGTTGTTTCAAAAAGAATGTTTTAAGTGACTCATTCTATATATTCATTTTGAACTTCTTGTAAATCAGTATGTGTCTACACCCAGAATTGATATATAAGATGGTGGTCCTCAGAAATCATTTTTACCTTCACATTACTTAGAACTAAGATTATATATGTATTATTTATATAATAGCTATATCTCTGCCTTTAATAAATCATAAAATGATAAAAGCAGACCTAAGTTGAAACCCAGAGTTGACTTAAGGGAAAATATTAATAATACTATAGTCTATTCTAGTGAAAGTTTGGGAAATATGCCACATGCTTCCTGTCAGAGCTAATAGGATTAACAAAAAATATTATTTTGTTCATCATTTCCTTCAACTACAGGGCTTCCCAACATTTTCCCTCCATAGCATTCATAGAAAATGTTTGTTCAGTCCATTAGGACAAACTAACAAGAATGCTCACAGCTTGAGAGGGCAAGCAGCCCCAGGTCACCCGCTGCTAGAAGGCTGGCACACCTGTAACCAATCTGCAGTACACTAATTGGAAAGCTATGCTTAGACTCCCATGGTCTTCCTTAGGTATCCCATTCTCCCAGTCCCCCAAAATGCTATAGTTGTACTCCAACTCTATTCTCCACCACAGTACTGAACTGAACACTGAAGAACAGAGGAGGATGAAGTGCCCAAGAGATAAAGCGGGGAACCAGTTTATTCATAGCCACTAAACTGTCTGTTTTTGAAGTTGGAACTGTATTACTTTCATCTTTTTTATCCCCTTTAGTACCAAATGCAGTGCCTTATACATAGTTGTTGCTCAAAGTTTACTGGATTGAAACTTTCAGTACCCACCACTACATCATATTTAGTCTTGCAATTCTAAGTATCATACTTATGTCTTTAGATATACTTTTAAATATATGATAAAAATATTTTCCATAAGAAGGAGATTGTCATACTGTTAACACAATACATGTGCCTTTGATAAATCTTAAAATAATAAAAGCAGACCTATGTTAAAATCCAGAGTAACAGGCATCAAAAGCAATGCACTGCTTTCCTGACATTAATAAGTTATTTTTTGGTTGAAAGTTCAAGTCAAAATTAAAACACCAGTTGATCTAAGCTTCACTTTTCTTAATTGTAAAATGAAAAATAGCAATAATAGTATGACATCATAAGTCTGTAAAGATTTCATAAAATAATGCATAAAGAATGCTCATTAAGTGCTTGAAAGAAATAGCTCTTAACATTTTAGCTATTACTTTGATGATTGACTTTACTCCATTAAACACGTTGGCTCCTGAGATAACTTTTCAGTCTGTTATATGACACATATTTCTTAATAAATATTCAATAAATACAAACATTACAGAGTACCACTAATTAAAGAAAAAGTCTGTAAATGCATGGCTTTGTGTGTGAGCTGCACAATTTTCCCCTAATGTAAATAAATACACAATGTACTTTTTCCATTATTTTTCCTTCCATAAGAACCATAAGCTTTCTGTTTAAAATTCAAACAGTATCAAAATACAGACTATTTAAATGAATCACTGTGGTCTTCCATACAATCTTTTTCATACATTAAGCTGTCAGTTTGACATACAGTGGAAGAATGCATAGAGCCTGAGCTGACTTTTTAATACAACAGCAATGTTTTGGCCTCCTCTCTTTGAATCAAGTCACAGATGCCACTCTTGAAATTACTAATGGTATAGCAATGATGAAACACACAATATATATCTAAACAACATTTTCATACTGACTATTACAAATGAAAGACCCTGGAAATATTAAAACTTTTTTAGATTCTATAAAAATCTATGTTATTTCAAGATTTTCTTTCACTGGCAAATATTTGAGTTCTAAGTAATTTGAGTGGTAGGTGAATGAGTGCTGCAGCAGTTAATAAAATAGACAAGAATCCCTGTTCTCATTATAGGGATACAGACAATAAACAAATAAATCAGTAAATATGTATAGTATTTCACATAGTGACAGGTGCTATGGGAAAAATAAAAGGCATGGAAAAAAGAATGGGAATTCCATGGTTCAGGGGTGTTGAAAGCACTCTTATCTTTTTTAAACCAGGCAAAGGCTTATAAAATAGTCAGCTAGTATTTTAGGAAGGAAAAGATATTGGTTGAAGAAGGTAACGCTTTTAAAGTTACGTGTGATAAACAACATGAATATTCAAAACGTAATTTTAGAAAATTCCATATTGCTTAACTCAAAAAGCACAAAATTTATCCATAAGGACATAATTAAAATTAATATATAAACAAGTAATGGTGTAACTTTAAAATATTACAATTTATATGCGAACAAATAACATCTGGGATAAAAGACTTTATCCCAAATATAATATGAAAGTTTACATTTGAGTAAACACTCCCTATAAAAAAAATCTGACTTTAACCTCATTCTTAACTTTACATAGGTTTTTACAGGTACCATTTGTTTTTATTCTAAACAGTAGAAATAGTTATTTACAAATTATCAATAAGACAAAACAGTCAGTTTTATTTGGAATGTGTACCCTTTAAACTTTAAGAACTAAATATCTGGGGCTTCCCTGATGGCAGAGTGGTTACAAGTCCGCCTGCCAATGCAGGGGACGCGGGTTCGAGCCCTTGTGGCGGAGGATCCCACATGCCACGAACAACTAGGTCTGTGTGCCACAACTACCAAGCCTGCGCTCTGGAGCCTGCGAGCAACAACTACTGAGCCCGCGTGCCACAACTACTGAAGCCTGCATGCCTAGAGCCCGTGCTACGCAACAAGAGAAGCCTCCGCAATGAGAAGCCCACACACTGCAACAAAGAGTAGTCTCTCACTCGCCACAACTAGAGCAGCAGCAATGAACACCCAATGCAGCCAAAAATAAATTAAAAAAAAATAAAGTATAGAATCTAAAAAAAAAAGAACTAGGGCTTCCCTGGTGGCGCAGTTGTTGAGAGTCCGCCTGCCGATGCAGGGGACGCGGGTTCGTGCCCCGGTCCGGGAGGATCCCATATGCCGCGGAGCGGCTGGGCCCGTGAGCCATGGCCGCTGAGCCTGCGCGTCCGGAGCCTGTGCTCCACAACGGGAGAGGCCACAGCA
Source organism: Phocoena sinus (assembly GCF_008692025.1). Classification (NCBI taxonomy): domain Eukaryota; kingdom Metazoa; phylum Chordata; class Mammalia; order Artiodactyla; family Phocoenidae; genus Phocoena; species Phocoena sinus. The sequence continues at coordinate 66,009,075 of NC_045771.1, read as the reverse complement.
GTGAGAGGCCCGCGTAACGCTAAAAAAGAAAAAAAAAAAAAAAAAAAAAAAAAAAAAAAAACTAAATATCTGAAGCAGATTTGGAATCAGAATTCTTCATAGTTCTAGTCTCCTTGAGGGCATTTTTTTCAAAAATGTTATTATCAATATATTCTATTAGAATCTGGAATTCATGAAATGAAAATGTTTGTTCATTATAAAATCACTTTAAGATGATACACGTTGCCCAAAGTCTCAAACTTTCTTTTAAGTTCCCTTTGAAGACTAACAATCTGAAATATATGTAAGAATGGAAAATAACTAATTAGAAAATAGGAATTAATTTGTTTTTCCCTTTATGGTCATTTTCAAAGCTATTTATAAAATATAAATATAAATTTAAGCTTATATTTGCCCAGTTATAAAATATGTTTCAGTCATAAACCAAAGCAGTTTTGTTAAACTGCACTAAGTTATCATTAAAGAAGTGACTATATCACACTCTAGACCAACGGCTTCAGGGGCTATTGGGGAAGATGAGTAGTGAAGGACTGCGAGTCTTCTCCCAATGAAATCTAAGTGGCTACATTGCATAAAAAATAGGTTTTACAACTTAAAAAGAAATTCTGAAAGCCACTGATCAAAGGAACAGAAATCTATCAGGAAAAAACCCTCATGAATTTGCTAATGCTTCTTCTTTCTTTCTTGAGAAACTGGCAAGGTAAAGCACATGCATATAATAAATCTTTTTTTCACCCCTATCATTCTACCAAGATATTTTTTATCACACTTCATCTAACTTCAGATCATTCTACTTGATAAAAGACTTTTAAAACCTTAATGAAAATACTAACTCTAAGCGAGCAAAATGTATTTGAATAACTAATGATTAAAACAAAAGTTTAAAACAAGTTTTAAGTTCAGTTCAAAACAAAAAGCTAAAGTTCAAAATCAAAAATCTTCTTTGTGATTAGGCAATTCTTTTCAAAGTACACATGTGGAAATGTCACCAAATGTTTCAGTAAGTTTTGAGGAAGAGAAGGAGAGCGGGGAAGGACACTTGAGCTGGGTGTTGGAAAATAAGTAAGATTGGGAGACTAAAGAAATGGTTACATAATTTTCTAGGAAGAAAGGAACAGAATGAGCAAAGTGTGGATAAAAGAAAGAACTATTTCCAAGGAATGGCAAACATCTCAATTTGCCTGGGACATAAATGACGGGCAAAGATAGGAAATAAGATTGTGAATTTAGGTTGTGGCCAAATAACAAAAGATTCCTAATACCACAGTAAGGACTTGGGCTTTTTTCCATAAAAAATTAGGGGGTAGTAGCAACAGACATTTCAACTATGAGACAGATTCCAGAGATACTAGAGAGGTAGAATAGATAGAATTAGGCAACAAATTGGAAGCTAAGTAGATGAAAGAAAAAGATATAAAATATGATGTTAAAGTGCAGTTTGGCTAACAACTGTAAGAACTTAAAAGCTTTAAGCTGAAGAACTTTTAATATTTACACTGATTTGTTTATGTCAAGAGAATTTCAAAAGCATAACCAAGACACTTGACTGATACAAATTTTATTTTTCATGCTAAAATTTTTACAAATTTGATTCTGTCATACACAATTATAAGAGGAACAGTTACAAGTGAATTAAAAAAATAGTATTTGGGGGCGCTTCTATTCATTTTACTATCATAAGCATGTTTTGTTACAGGTACAGCAACAATTGTTACAATTACAGAACTGCTCAACTTGGAAATTTAGTAAGTATGCTATGATGGAGGGTAATACCTAATATAAATGAAGAGTAAGTGCCCAAGCATAGTCTCACGCTCTACATTATTCTTTATTCCACAATTAGAATCATGGGTTAGAGTCTACTCAGCAATGCCATCATTCAAATATCTGACCAAGCAGGTCAACTTGGAAAGCATTTAAAATCATTTCCCAAAATCTTACTTAATTTAGTTCTATAAGGAAATATAAGACAAAACACACAAGACAAGGCTTGCTGATATTTTATGCCTAAAACAAACCATTATACAATGAAATTATGCATCTTTTGCAATCTGGCATTTTTTCCCATCTCACACAGTAACAAAAGATGAACAGTACTTACAGCATTTAGAATCACCAGAGTACAGCTGATACAGCATCTCCCAGACTTCTAGTTTCTAAAATTCTGGGGGAAGTGGGACAATTTGAACTGTAACAGTCTACAAGGTAGTAACGTTACCTCTTGGCCATTGGCCCAATACTAACCCTGTTTTTTTTTTAGTATACAAAATATGCTGAAAACATTTCTCTTAAACACATTTCAATTAATGTAATTAAACAGAAGGCAACAACTTCCTTCTAGAAGAATTAGCTATAGCTATGAAAAGCTTGCCATATATTTGTTAAATTAATTTATGGAATACTTTTTGGGTCAATACAGACCATAGTGTATTTTTTAATTTAAAGGCTCTACTAAACATGAGTAAAAAGAACTAAAAATATAATCACATTGGTAGTTTTTTTAAAAATGAAAATTACCATTTTTATCCCTGTAGTATATAAATATATCACTTGCTTTTATCCAAATTAAAGGTAAATTTAAAAAAAATCCACTGTGGGGCTTCCCTGGTGGTGCAGTGGTTGAGAGTCCGCCTGCCGATGCAGGGGACACGGGTTCGTGCCCCGGTCCGGGAGGATCCCACATGCCGCGGAGCGGCTGGGCCTGTGAGCCCTGGCAGCTGAGCCTGTGCGTCCGGAGCCTGTGCTCCGCAACGGGAAAGGCCACAACAGCGAGAGGCCCGCGTACCGCCAGAAAAAAACAAAACAAAACAAAAAATCCACTGTGAAATTTACATTCCAAGCACAAAAATAAACAAATATTAGTTCTAATCAGGAATTTCAGCTGACAAGTGAACATTTTTACTTTGAAATATGTAGATCTGGGATATAGAAGTGAATGTTTTGATTGAACACATTGCAAATATATCTTGTTTTCATGTAAAAATACATTTTTTAAAGAAATAATGTTTCAGTCTTTTTATCCCACCCTCTCAAACATTTTTTCCTTAAAATAGTTTAACATCTCATTTAAGATCTGATATTACAAAAAAGAGAGAAATAAAATTAATTCTTCTTAGATGTATTTGAGCCAAGTAGTTACTGTTTCCAGATGTTATGAGCTAAAAATCATGACATTCTGGTGAGTAACCTTTGGCTTACAAACTAATAACTTGAAATTCCATTCATACTGCTTATCAAGGAAGCCTGATATATATTTGTAAATTTAAATTTTTATATCTTTTATAAAGAAAAAAATCCATCTAACAGATAAGTATTAATAGCTAAAAAAATGATAAACATTTTTATATTAAAGATCTACAAAATAATAAAGCATCTTAATAGTATTCTTGAAAATACTATCAAAAACCTCAGTCTTCTATATTAAGTGCAATATCCAACACATTTTTATGACTAAAACATTTTCAAAGGCTAGAAAGAAAATATGCTTATTGTAAGAACAATGATGCTTGAGTCAAACAGACCTGTTTTGAATCTCTAATCTGCCACTTTCCAACTTATACATACTCCTTAACTTCTCTAAAACTCAATTTCCTCAGAGATAAAATGGGGGGGGGCAATGACAGTAACTACCTTAAAGAACTCTTCTGAGGGATAATAAGATAATGCACATGAAAGGTTAGTACAGTACAGTATGTGACATAGTAATTAAACAATAAATATTAGCTATACTGAGCAGTGACTTTGGGGTCAAGTACCTAACAAACCGTTTTCTTAAATAAGATATACTCATTATACAAAGAATTGTTTAAAACTTTTAAAAAACAAACAAAATGGCATGACAGAAAGTTGGGGACATGTCCTCCAATTAAACATCCAGAATTATATTGCAATAATGATAAGGCTAAGAACCACAAATGATTAATTAGGCTGACATTTGAAGTCTCCTAAGTTACTTTTATCGTGTTTTGGCAGTCACTTCCTATCTATTTGAACACCACACTGTGTTATTCCCAAACTACAATTCAGAAGATCTGAAGTGAATTTTATTTTCTTGTCATGAATTCTTAGAGAAAATAATTACCTCATTGGCTTAAACAAACAAAAAAAGCATGGAAAAAATGAACACAAAACCACAGCCATTTACAGGTTATGTAGTACAGTAAAGATGGTTATTTAGAAATTTCAAGCAGTTTATCTCTCTTATTTTCAAACTGTCACTGTTTCAAATCTCAATCCACTAATCTCTATTATTTATAATTAGTCTACTCTGAAACATATCTATTATCTTTACTGGAATGATCACAGAGTACTAAATTTTAACAGAAAATTAATCTACCATTACCTACGTGAACGTTTTCTCTAATTTTTATTTATACTAACCTGAGTCAACAGGGCTTTCCAATGGGTGTTCTAAATGACAGAGCACAGATATGGGTGACAGGAAAACTAGGTCTGGCCTCAATGAAACTATTTACTAAATATGAGATCTTCAGCAAGTCCCTCAACTTCTCCATGCCTCTTTTTCCTTTTCTAAAAGAGGAGGATCCTACTACCCTCATTTTCTGACTCACAGGACGATGGCAAATGATATGAGAAAAACATATGAAAGAATTCTGAAAAGGGCACAGTGCTATATAAACGTAATATGAAAACATGTAGGCTGGTTATGTATTAGATTTGGTTACAATGACCAGTTTACTTAAGGTGCAATTTATGAGAAATTTATTCTTGGAATTATCAGGAAAAAAAAAATTGTAACATCTTTACCACATCTTCTGAATAAGGTCTGAGAGCCCTTTTAAAAAAATCCTATTACCACATAAGAAACTGCATTGGACAATGACCTAAGAAAAGTTAAAGCCTCATCCATCCTTTCCAGATTTTTTTTTTAATGGCTATAAATCTGCTTCACCTTAATGTGCTTTTGTAGTTTTATTAATTTACAGCCTGCTTTGCTCTAGGGTTCTTCTGGCAGTTACTTAACCCTCTTTGAAAGTAGTCACAGGTGATCTTTATTTTTCTACTGCTGGTTTTTCTTAACTTATTTTAAATGCCAGTTTTTTCTCACTTGAACTCCACAGAAAGTAGGTGTAATAAAGAGTTTTTAATTTAAAGAATGAATAAAAAAATTCAAAACTAAGTCAGTAAAAACAAATGTTCTCTCACTTTTCTGTCTCTTCAGCAGATACTCTGCATGCACTCTAAAAGGATATTAAAGCTACACATCAACAGAAAAGTCCATTTAATTTACATTATATAGTTTTCCAAGGTTAAAAGATACAAAGCAGGGGGCTTCCCTGGTGGCGCAGTGGTTGAGAGTCCGCCTGCCGATGCAGGGGACACGGGTTTGGCCCCAGTCTGGGAAGATCCCACATGCCGCAGAGTGGCTAGGCCCGTGAGCCATGGCCACTGAGCCTGCGCGTCCGGAGCCTGTGCTCCGCAACGAGAGAGCCCACAACAGTGAGAGGCCCGTGTACCGCAAAAAAAAAAAAAAAAAAAAGATACAAAGCAGGAAAATAAATCAGGATTGATTTTTGAAGGAGGCATATCTGAAGAATGATTTTGAAGAAATGGGACATAAGGGCAGGTGAGAACAAAACATGATAAAAATATTTTTAACAATGTTTGATTTTTACACAGTCACTGAAATACTGTTATCTCTAAGGCATTAGCTAAATGAGAAACTAGACAGGTTACTGTCAGGTATGTAGAAACAGAGCTAGAAGCCTTAATATAGGTGATTGCTGAAGATACAGGAGTAGAAATTTTGAGGCAGAAGAGGGTCTGGATACTACTCATTAAAAGATATCAAAAGATAGGAGAATGAGAAAAAATGAAATGAGAATGACATGAAAAATACAAATAGAACACACACATTAGAAAAGTGCAATTTCAAGGAGAAGGGGAGTAGTCAAAAAACATAGCAGAAACAATATTAAAGATTGGGTTGGACTACAAAATCCATAATAAATTTAAAGGGGTGATTTTAGTTTAATAGTAAGGATGGATGAGTTAGCGATGGATTACGGGAAGACTAAGTAGTTAAAAAAAAAAAGAAGTTAGTGCATTTCACCCATTTAAATGTTCACTGAGGAAAACTTAGAGAAAGTAATATGAAAGCTAAGTAAGGGGACTGAGTAGGTTTAAAGGCAGAAAGGAGGGCTTCATTAGCTCTAACTAATTAAATAAAGCTCATGTTCTATAGTTGAGAGAGTCAGACTTATAATAAGAATGTTTCAGACCCATGTTAGGCACTTTGGGAGTAAGGAGAGGGGTAACCTGATCTCTGTCACTAGGGAACATAGGAAACTACTCTCAAGCCACTTACTGTTTTTGGTATCACAGTCAGCCCCCATGCTCAGTGGTAGGTATTTAAAAGGTACTCAGAATGTGGTAACCAAAAAGACAAAAGGCCCAAATGCAAAATGGTATTAAAAATATAAAATAGCAAAATGAATAAGTCAATAATTTACACTTGAAAACAATTTTAAATAAAATCCAAACCAAAAGTAGAAACCTTTAAAAATGTAACTGCTAGGGGCATGATATCCATGATGTGCAAAGTAATTTTTAAAAGCATAATATAGGTTTTATTTTGCTATAGCCACCGTAATTTAATAACAGGATTTCTTGGATAATTTTACCAAAGAAATAACTTCCTCCTCTAAAACATTCATAAAATTGATCATTTGGGTACCTAACAGTTCTGAAAAGTAAGTGTATTCATAATTCTTTAGTATGAAAAGCAACATTAAAAAAAGTAGAGCATCAAAATATTTTATTTCAAATCTATGTTATGCCTGATCTAATATGTAATTGGAAACATACATTCTAGAGGTTTCTGAATATCATTTTCCTTTCTTTACAAATTTTTATGAGCAACTTACTATATTTTAAATCTGTATCACTTTATTTGACATTTATTAAAGCTACATAAAAGCCATGCAGAATTTATTTACAATACTGTACATTAAATGATGTTTGAAGATTACATAAAAATTTCACACAACTATAACTAACATGGAAAGACATGTGAAACACATTATTTAGGGGTTTTAAAAAATTTTAGGTACAGAATTCTGCAAAGATTATTTTGGTTTATTAAGTGTTACGCAAGCAATAGCTTGAAGTAAGACTGACAAAAACATGCAAATGAGTAGATTTCAAAATGAAAAAATAAAAACATTTAGCTAAAAGCTAAAATAGTATATAGCTGAAATACTACCAAGTAGCAAAGGGAATTTATAAAACAGGAAAAAAAAAAAAGGTTACTCTTTAAATGTCTTCATGAATAGGCCCACAGTAATTTTCTATAAAAACATTCAGAAATAAAGTTTCTCAAATTATGTTCATCACATAATTATATTCATCACAAATCATCAATTATGTTTTCAGTAGTAATTAGAGCTATGAATTTTAAATAATTATTTATCCTGTAGGAGAAGTCTTAGTTTTCCCCTTTGGGGACCAGGAACAAAGAAAACCAATCAGTAAATTTAGATTCAAGTAAAAGATCCTGGTACAAATATCATGAACACAGAGTAGAGAGTTGTAATGACCTACAAGTCCACATACTCTTAGCTGTACTTTTAAAACAGAAGTGTAAACTTTAGGTTGTTCAATTTAAGATCTCCTATCAGGAAGTAAGTACCTCATCCTTCAGAGTTTGGAAAATGTCAATAGGTATTTCTTCTCCAGGTGCATCTCTCAGTTTTCACTGCTGTGGCTGAAGTACATTTAGATATTCAGACTGCCCCAACTGATAAGTTGTGTTCCTTCCACAATCAACGTACTGGTACCTCTCCTGGGATATCTGTTCTGAGTGTCCAAAGTAAGTTGTTGTTACAGTAACTCTAAAAACAAAATAAATGGGGAGAAACACTGAAGAGTTATATATTAAAAAAGCTTTCTAAAGTGACAACACTTTATATATCAAAATTCTCTCCAGGGAGAGATTATTTGATTAATGATAACTTAATATTGTGGACATGGGCCTTTTAGGGAATATTTCCCCAATAGACAACAGGAATGCTGGCTGAGAAAGCCCTATCCAAAAATAATTATATACAAAAATGTATTTTTTCAAAACACCAATCTTTAATTAAAAATATATTTAGTTCAGTGCACTTTTAAAAATAATCACACAGTTCTCTCATCAGAGGAAAAGGTTAATCAAATGTTAGCTAATGGCCCAAATACCCAACCTATAACCTACAGTGTTTTCATGGCTTAGGATAACACCCGATTTGCAAACCAATAACATTCCTGGTCTTCACTACTGTTACTGCCGACCACAGGCAGCAAGGAACTGGGTGTTGAGCTCATCCTTCTCTCTGTCCCAATTTCTACCATTTTCCCAAGTTCTTGCAAGGTTCAGATTCACTATTTAGCAGCTGTGTGATCCTTCACTACTCCTCTGAGCTCCCATTTCCTCATGTGTAAAGTGGGATACTATTTACTTCACCTCATTGCACTCCTGTAAGGCTTAAAACCCAAATGAGACAGCATTTATAAATATGTGTATACTTTAAGCCAATGTTATAAAGTTTTTAAACAAAGAACCTCTCAAAAAAAAATTTGTACTTACTGCATCATGAGTACTATGTTATGCACTTTGATGGATGTCAGTGTACAGAAATCACTGTTAAAGAAAAAACAATGTGAATAAATACAAACTGACATTATAAATTTAAAATAGTTTAATTACAGTTCCTCTTCCTATGTTAAAGCTAACAGAAATACTATTAAAAGATATAATAAATAAGCATTTAATGGTTGAGCATTTTCTGTATCTCAAATGATGATTAATATTTTCATGGCTTCTTATTCTATGCCTTCATACTACAGCAGTTGTAGAGTTGTCTACTTATTATTTTTACTTTTTGTTTACCTTTTGAAATTTTAGTAGCCAGTTTATTAGTTACTCAGAAATTCTATATCAAGCTGACATCAAAAGATGATAAAAATTTATCACTATTTTTTACTTAACAAGAGCTAATAATCATTTAGACCTAATTTAAAAGCTTTACAACTTCAAACCAGCAATAGAGTTCTAAACATCATTAGCATTTTTAGTCCTCCTATACTAAATCAGAAACAAATACTAGAATATGTGAGATTATGATTCTCATAACATAGTAAATAAAAAGTGCCATGGTGTATATGATCCTAATTCTGAAAATAAAATTATGTGTATACATATATATACATTAACATTATACATGTTGAAAGGGGAAAAGAGAAGAACAGAGATGATCAGAGGCCGGAAGGAATATTCCAAAATGTGGTCTTGTCACTTCTAAGATGATGGGAAATTAAACATATATATATATTCACACCTACACATACTTACTCTTTATAATTTAATGAGAGAAAATAATTAAAAATCAGAACTTACAACATATAACTCATTTCTTCTGCTATGATAGTAGGTACTGTATAATCAATCTGAAAGGCAAAAATTAAATCAATAGAGAACAGGATCAAAACATCAAGTATTTAGATACATTTTGTAACTTCAAAGAGTTTGGAAATTTCTCCCTTTATGGGTTTGATTCTAGGACTTTTTCTTACACATGTATGGGATACAATTCAAAGTCTAGTTCTTTAAGAAATCCCCCATCTCCCTCAAGTTAATATGATACACAAACTTGAGACTTGTTTAACTCCTCCAAAGTATTTCATGAATGAAGCTTACCTGTTTCATATCCAGTGGACCAATATTGGTAATGTTGTTTAAGCGTGCCTTTCCAATAACTGTTTTTGAAAACTGAACTTGTGCAGTGATGTTTTCAACTTCAACAGAATAATAGTTATTGTTCGTTATATTTAGTGTGTTCTGAAAAAGAAAGGAAGCACAAAATGTACACGTTATCTTAGAATAAGCATAATATGAATCAAAATTAATACAGAAGATGACTCTCCAGCTGTGGCTATGCTTAATTTATTAGGAGGAAGGAAAGTATCACCAAAAAATGTCAAGAACATTCAATGAACCAATTATATGGTTTTATGCATGAGTAGTATGTTTTTTTTGTTTGTTTGTTTTGTTGTTTTGCAGTACACAGGCCTCTCACTGTTGTGGCCTCTCCTGTTGCGGAGCACAGGCTCCAGACGCGCAGGCTCAGGGGCCATGGCTCATGGGCCAGCTGCTCCGCGGCATGTGGGATCTTCCCGGACCAAGGCACGAACCCGTGTCCTCTGCATCGGCAGGCGGAGTCTCAACCACTGCGCCACCAGGGAAGCCCATATGCATGAGTACTATGTATATAAAATGCCTACAATGAACACATACTTTTAAAAAGTAGGCCCAGAAAATGTATAGTACAAGAATACAGAAAAATGAATGTTAGAAAATGTATTTGTAGCCTTAGCAAAAATTCAATAAAAAATTCTAAAATTTCATCAAAAATTTTCTAAATGTTAACATGTACATCTTCACTGACTAAGCTACTTCAGATTCAATTAAATACAAAGACAACATTTTAAAATGTTAAACACAACATTAAATAAACTTTCTATTTAAAAAAACTGGTATTTTAACTACATGAGTAGAGATTTCTAGCAGGTCACTTTTGAGAAGAAATGGGATAGATTCAAAACTGGTTGGAAAGAAATGCAGTTGTATCATTTCTATACTTAACAGCTGGGGCCAACTTTTGCAATTCTAACTTAAAACAATTGTTTCAAATTATTTTAGAAAATAGTCAACAAAATAAAAAGGAAAAATGTTAAATCAAGAAATAACAGATAGGGCTTCCCTGATGGCGCAGCGGTTAAGAATCCACCTGGCAAGGCAGAGGACACGGGTTCAATCCCTGGCCCGGGAAGATCCCACATGCCACGGAGCAACTAAGCCTGTGCAACACAACTACTGAGCCTGCGCTCTAGAACCCGCATGCGACAACTACTGAAGCCCGAGTGCCTAGAGTCCATGCTCTGCAACGAGAAGCCACCACAATGAGAAGCCCATACACCATAATGAAGAATAGCCCCTGCTCGCCGCAACTAGAGAAAGCCCGTGCACAGCAATGAGGACGCAACACAGCCAAAAATAAACCCCACAAATTAATTTATAAAAAACAAATTTTTCTGAATTAAAAAAAAATTTTTCAATCAGGTTGATTGAATCCATGGATGCAGAACTAGTGGATATGGAGGGCAGACTACATGTTAATAGTCAGGCCTGGATAAAAGTAAAGATATACATTATGGTATTTTTCAAATGTCTTATAATGATAATTAAACATTTTCATAATTAGAAAGACAATAAATATTACTAAAAAAGAGTAGTAATATATACTACTCATTTTAAGAAACAAAAGTAATACGATATAATTACATTTCTCAAAATACTGAGAGAAAACCTACAGAAATCTCACTTTTTTTTTTAACATCTTTATTGGAGTATAATTGCTTTACAATGGTGTGTTAGTTTCTGCTTTATAACGAAGTGAATCAGTTATACATATACATATTTTCCCATATCTCTTCCCTCTTGCGTCTCCCTCCCTCCCACCCTTCCTATCCCACCCCTCTAGGCGGTCACAAAGCACCGAGCTGATCTCCCTGTGCTATGCAGCTGCTTCCCACTAGCTATCTATTTTACGTTTGGTAGTGAATATATGTCCATGCCACTCTCTCACTTTGTCACAGCTTACCCTTACCCCTCCCCATAACCTCAAGTCCATTCTCTAGTAGGTCTGTGTCTTTATTCCCGTCTTACCCCTAGGTTCTTCATGACATTTTTTTCCCCTTAGATTCCATATATATGTGTTAGCATACAGTATTTGTCTTTCTCTTTCTGACTTACTTCACTCTGTATGACAGACTCTAGGTCCATCAACCTCACTACAAATAACTCAATTTCGTTTCTTTTTATGGCTAAGTAATATTCCACTGTATATATGTGCCACATCTTCTTTATCCATTCATTCAATGATGGATACTTAGGTTGCTTCCATCTCCTGGTTATTGTAAATAGAGATGCAATAAACATTTTGGTACATGACTGTTTTTGAATTATGGTTTTCTCAGGGTATATGCCCAGTAGTGGGATTGCTGGGTCATATGGAAGTTCTATTTGTAGTTTTTTAAGGAACCTCCATACTGTTCTCCATAGTGGCTGAACCAATTCACATTCCCACCATCAGTGCAAGAGTGTTCCCTTTTCTCCACACCCTCTTAAGCATTTATTGTTTCTAGATTTTTTGATGATGGCTATTCTGACCATTGTGAGATGATACCTCATTGTAATTTTGATTTGCATTTCTCTAATGATTAATGATGTTGAGCATTCTTTCATGTGTTTGTTGGCAATCTGTATATCTTCTTTGGAGAAATGTCTATTTAGGTCTTCTGCCCATTTTTGGATTGGGTTGTTTTTTTGTTATTGAGCTGCATGAGCTGCATGTAAATTTTGGAGATTAATCCTTTGTCAGTTGCTTGATTTGCAAATATTTTCTCCCATTTTGAGGGTTGTCTTTTGGTTTTGTTTATGGTTTCCTTTGCTGTGCAAAAGCTTTTAAGTTTCATTAGGTCCCATTTGTTTATTTTTGTTTTTATTTCCATTTCTCTAGGAGGTGGGTGAAAAAGGATCTTGCTGGGATTTATGTCATAGAGTGTTCTGCCTATGTTTTCCTCAAAGAGTTTGATAGTTTCTGGCCTTACATTTAGGTCTTTAATCCATTTTGAGCTTATTTCTGTGTATGGTGTTAGGGAGTGATATAATCTCATTCTTTTACATGCACCTGTCCAGTTTTCCCAGCACCACTTATTGAAGAGGCTGTCCTTTCTCCACTGTACATTCCTGCCTCCTTTATCAAATTTAAGATGACCATATGTGCATGGGTTTATCTCTGGGCTTTCTATCCTGTTCCATTGATCTATCTTTCTGGTTTTGTGCCAGTACCATACTGTCTTGATTACTGTAGCTTTGTAGTATAGTCTGAAGTCAGGGAGCCTGATTCCTCCAGTTCCATTTTTTGTTCTCAAGATTGCTTTGGCTATTTGGGGTCCTTTGTGTTTCCATATAAATTGTGAAATTTTTTGTTCTAATTCTGTGAAAAATGCCAGTGGTAGTTTGATAGGGATTGCATTGAATCTGTAGATTGCTTTGGGTAGTAGAGTCATTTTCACAATGTTTATTCTTCCAATCCAAGAATATGGTATATGCATACAGGTCTTTTGTCTCCTTAGGTAGGTTTATTCCTAAATATTTTATTCTTTTTGTTGCAATGGTAAATGGGAGTGTTTTCTTAATTTCACTCTCAGATTTTTCATCATTAGTGTATAGGAATGCCAGAGATTTCTCTGCATTGATTTTGTATCCTGCTACTTTACCAAATTCATTGACTAGCTCTAGTAGTTTTCCGGTAGCATCTGTAGGATTCTCTATGTATAGTATATCATGTCATCTGCAAACAGTGACAGCTTTACTTGTTCTTTTCCGATTTGGATTCCTTTTATTTCCTTTTCTTCTCTGATTGCTGTGGCTAAAACTTCCAAAACTACGTTGAATAAGAGTGGTGAGAGTGGGCAACCTTCTCTTCTTCCTGATCTAAGTGGATATGGTTTCAGTTTTTCACCATTGAGGATGATGTTGGCTGTGGGTTTGTCATATATCGCCTTTATTATGTTGAGGAAAGTTCCCTCTATGCCTACTCTCTGCAGGGTTTTTATCATAAATGGGTGTTGAATTTTGTTGAAGGCTTTCTCTGAATCTATTGAGACGATCATATGGTTTTTCTCCTTCAATTTGTTAATATGGTGTATCATGTTGATTGATTTGCAAGTATTGAAAAGTCCTCGCATTCCTGGAATAAACCCCACTTAATGATGGTGTATGATCCTTTTAATGTGCTGTTGGATTCTGTTTGCTAGTATTTTGTTGAGGATTTTTGCATCTATATTCATCAGTGATACTGAACTGTAGTTTTCTTGCTTTGTGACATCCTTGTCTGGTTTTGGTATCAGGGTGATGGTGGCCTCATAGAATGAGTTTGGGAGTTTTCCTACCTCTGCAATATTTTGGAAGAGTTTGAGAAGGATAAGTGTTAGGTCTTCTCTAAATGTTTGACAGAATTCGCCTGTGAAGCCATCCGGTCCTGGGCTTTTGTTTGTTGGAAGATTTTTAATCACAGTTTCAATTTCAGTGCTTGTGATTGGTCTGTTCATATTTTCTATTTCTTCCTGATTCAGTCTTGGCAGGTTGTGCATTTCTAAGAATCTGTCCAGTTCTTCCAGGTTGTCCATTTTATTGGCATAGAGTTGCTTGTAGTAATCTCTCATAATCTTTTGTATTTCTGCAGTATCAGTTGTTACTTCTCCTTTTTCATTTCTATTGAGTCTTCTCCCTTTTTCTCTTGAGGAGTCTGGCTAATGGTTTATCAATTTTGTTTATCTTCTCTAAGAACCAGCTTTTAGTTTTATTGATCTTTGCTATTGTTTCCTTCATATCTTTTTCATTTATTTCTGATGTGATCTTTATGATTTCTTTCCTTCTGCTAACTTTGGGGTCTTTTTGTTCTTCTTTCTCTAACTGCTTTAGGTGCAACGTTAGATTTTTATTCGAGATGTTTCCTGTTTCTTAAGGTAGGATTGTATTGCTATAAACTTCCCTCTTAGAACTGCTTTTGCTGCATCCCATAGGTTTTGGGTCGTCGTGTCTCAACTGTCATTTGTTTCCAGGTATTTTTTGATTTCCTTTTTGATTTCTTCAGTGATCACTTCGTTATTAAGTAGTGTATTGTTTAGCCTCCATGTGTTTGTATTTTTTACAGATCGTTCCCTGTAATTGATATCTAGTCTCATAGTGTTGTATTGGAAAAGATACTTGATAACATTTCAATTTTCTTAAATTTACCAAGGTTTGATTTGTGACCCAAGATATAATCCATCCTGGAAAATGTTCCATGAGCACTTGAGAAAAATGTGTATTCTGTTGGTTTTGGATGCAATGTCCTATAAATATCAATTAAGTCCATCTTGTTTAATGTATCATTTAAAGCTTGTGTTTCCTTATTTATTTTCATTTTGGATGATCTGTCCATTGGTGAAAGTGGGGTGTTAAAGTCCCCTACTATGAAAGTGTTACTGTCAATTTCCCCTTTTATGGCTGTTAGTATTTGCCTTATGTATTGAGGTGCTCCTATGTTGGGTTCATAAATATTTACAATTGTTATATCTTCTTCTTGGATCGATCCCTTGATCATTATGTAGTGTCCTTCTTTGTCTCTTGTAATAGTCTTTATTTTAAAGTCTATTTTGTCTGATATGAGAATTGCTACTCCAGCTTTCTTTGGATTTCCATTTGAATGGAGTATCTTTTTCCATCCCCTCACTTTCAGTCTGTATGTGTCCCTAGGTCTGAAGTGGGTCTCTTGTAGACAGCATATATATGGGTCTTGTTTTTGTATCTATTCAGCCAATCTGTGTCTTTTGGTGGGAGCATTTAATCCATTTACATTTAAGGTAATTATCGATATGTATGCTCCTATTCCCATTTTCTTAATTGTTTTGGGTTTGTTATCGTATGTCTTTTCCTTCTCTCGTGTTTCTTGCCTTGAGAAGTTCCTTTAGCATTTGTTGTAAAGCTGGTTTGGTGGTGCTGAATTCTCTTAGCTTTTCCTTGTCTGTAAAAGTTTTAATTTCTCCATGAAATCTGAATGAGATCCTTGCTGGGTAGAGTAATCTTGGTTGTAGGTTTTTCTCCTTCATCACTTTTAATACGTCCTGCCACTCCCTTCTGGCTTGCAGAAGTGGGGGTTTAAGGAGCCACTGATTCGGGGGCTCTGGCTCACTCAGGCCGGGGGGAGAGAGCGGTATGGATGCGGGGCGAGCCTGCGGTGGCAGAGGCCAGCATGACGTTGCACCAGCCTGAGGCGCGCTGTGCGTTCTCCCGAGGAAGTTGTCCCTGGATCCTGGGACCCTGGTAGTGGCGGGCTGCACAGGCTCCTGGGAGGGGAGGTGTGGAGAGTGACCTGTGCTCGCACACAGGCTTCTTGGTGGCAGCAGCAGCGGCCTTAGCGTCTCATGGCCATCTCTGGGGTCCGCGCTGATAGCCGCAGGTCGCGCCCGTCTCTGGAGCTCCTGTAAGCAGCCCTCTTAATCCCCTCTCTTTGCGCATCAGGAAACAAAGAGGGAAGAAAAAGTCTCCTGCCTCTTCGGAAGGTCCAGACTTTTTTCCCTGACTCCCTCCCAGCTAGCCGTGGTGCACTAACCCCTTCAGGCTGTGTTCACGCCACCAGTCCTGTCCCTGCAATCCAACTGAAGCCTGAGCCTCATCTCCCAGCCCCCGCCCACCCCAGTGGGTGAGCAGGCAAGCCTCTTGGGCTGGTGAGTGCCGGTCGGAACTGATCCTCTGTGCAGGAATCTCTCCACTTTGCCCTCTGCACCCCTGTTGCTGTGCTCTCCTCCGCGGCTCCAAAGCTTTCCCCCTACGCCACCTGCAGTCTCCGCCCGCAAAGGGGCTTCCTAGTGTGTGGAAACGTTTCCTCCTTCACAGCTCCTTCCCACTGGTGCAGGTCCCGTCCCTATTCTTTTGTCTCTGTTTATTCTTTTTTCTTTTGCCCTACCCAGGTACGTGGGGAGTTTCTTGCCTTTTGGGAGATCTGAGGTCTTCTGCCAGCGTTCAGTGGGTTTTCTGTAGTTGTTCCACGTGTAGATGTATTTCTGATGTATCTGTGGGGAGGAAGGTGATCTCCGCGTTTTACTCTTCCGCCATCTTCACCCCGTGAGAAATCTCAGCTTTTTTCTCACTGTCATCCAGTTAAACCTAATGTTTATCTATATAATAAACCTATTTCCTATTAAATGTTCACACTTTCTCAATTTAGTCAAGTACTAGTACCCCTAAAAGTGGGAATTCCTGAATAATTATTTAAAATAAAGTAAGATATTTACATTTAAATATACTTTCTGGTATCTAAAAGGACCCAGCACATAATTTTTATTACTTTTCATTATAAATTTACAGTTATTTAATACTAAAACAGACTCTGGAGGTTGGCCAAAAATATCCACCCACTGTTTTAAACCCCACAGAAAAAGGGAAAATTTGTTCCTTTTTCCAAATGGCTGTTACAGTGGAAAAATACCCAACGATAATTCCCCAGTGATAGGAAATGATTTACAATTAGTACTGTGTTATGTTTTATGCATATATATTTTTTCCATGTATATAGTTTTTTTTTTCGGCTGCGCAGTGCAGCTTGTGGGATCTTTTTTAAAAAATATTTATTTATTTAGGCTGTGCCAGGTCTTCGTTGCGGCACGTGGGATCTTTAGTTGCGGCATGCAGGCTTCTTAGTGGCAGCACGTGGACTTCTTAGCTGTGGCATGCATGAGGGATCTAGTTAGGGATCAAACCTGGGCCCCTTCTGCATTAGGAGTTCAGAGTCTTACCCACTGGACTACCAGGGAAGTCCCAGCTTGTGGGATCTTAGTTCCCCAACCAGGGATGGAACCTGGGCCCTCAGTAGTGAAAAAGGAGAGTCCTAACCACTGGACTGCCAGAGAATTCCCAGGATTTTAAAAATTTTTTTTGTGTTTTTTTAAAGGTTGACAACGTTTGACAGTATGCCATGAGGATAAATGAATTCATGGGAGTTCTTTTTTTCCTATAATTAAGTAGTAATTCCACTTTAACATACATTCCATTTCACTTCCTGTCCCTGTAAATCCCCCTCCTCCCAACCAGCACCACAGGCATCTCTACCTCAACCTGAAGCATACCAACCACCTCTTTGAGGAAAATCAACTGAAGTCCAATATCTCTCTTCCAAACAAATCACTGCCACACAGATGTACCTTAAAGCCTGAAGCAACATATATATTCCTTTTTAATAATACGGTGGTTTGCAAACCATGCTTTTTTCAAATAAATGTTAACATGTAAAACAGGTACAAGACCTTCTCTGAGGTGTTTGTTTGCTTGTTTGTTTTCAAGTGTGGGAAGGCTGTAGAGTCCTAAAAACCACTGTCCTGAGAAACACAGATTTTCACACATACTAATTTGCAAGAGAAATCATTCACTTGTTCTCTACCTTTTAAAACAAAGGAATGGTCTGTTAAAGACGGCAAAAATTGTGTTTCACAAAACACAAGGAAATGAAAATGTTACATGTATAACATGTATTGAACTAACTATGTTAACATCTGGCTAGAAGCTATTCAGAGTCAAATGCTGAAAAGTAAATAGATTGTAATTACTTTTTTCCCAGTAATTAATTGTTTTGTTTATTTTACCCTCCCAAAGGCATCTTCAAATGCGAAATGATTCTGAATACACAGAATTTGCCAATTTGCCATTTTCAGCAGAATCAGAAATGACAGAAAAGGTCAATATAGCAGACATACAGAAAGAAAACTGAGTGTTACCTTTAATGTTCTCTCAATAAGGACAAAGGTGCTGCTTAACATGATAAAAGAATGAAGTCAGGGCATCCCTGGTGGTGCAGTGGTTGAGAGTCCGCCTGCCGATGCAGGGGACATGGGTTCGTGTCCCGGTCCGGGAAGATCCCACATGCCGCGGAGCGGCTGGGCCCATGATCCATGGCTGCTGAGCCATGGCCGCTGAGCCTGCGTGTCTGGAGCCTGTGCTCCGCAACGGGAGAGGCCACAACAATGAGAGGCCCGCATACCGCCAAAAAAAAAAAGAATGAAGTCAAATATTTTTAATATAAATATGTACTTACCGTGATATTTAAATATATTGTACGCTTTGGAACATCATAACTGACGTATGCCGATTTTACACCAATGTATTTCACGTCGATAGAGCGAGGGAAAAGGAAAAACACAGCCAGTCCAGAAAGAAGCAGACAGACAAACACAGAAGCCATCACATACAGTTTTCTGAAAAGGAAAATGGAATATTTAAATATACATGCATCAAAAATTACATAATGAAACATTTAGAGAAGACATTTTCATTTTGAATTTTTCCCCTTTTATACCAGCAGGAAAAGATGTATGATTTTTACCAAATTTTTACATTATAAAAGTATTGAACAGAGTTAGTTTGGAATCTATTAAGTGTTAAAATGGTCTCCTTAAAAGACATTTACCTTTTTGGAGACTAGGATTTCAGGCTTATTATAGATAGAACATTTACTGTGGTGATTCCCAAACCAGGCTGCTCATCAGAATCAAGCTGGGGAGCTTTATAAAAGTATAGATTTCAAGACTCCCTGATGAATTCACTGAAGCAGAATTTTCACATATGAGTTTTGGCATTATATGATTCCCTAAAGTCACTGCTCATCAGAACCACCTATGAAGCCCTTAAAAATGTAATGACATAACCATATGCCTCATCAATCTCACTAAGACAGTCTGTTTTGAGCTTCCTCACCCGAAAGTATTTATGTACTCCTTTTTACTTATTTTTAAAATAAATTATTTATTTTTGGCTGCATTGGGTCTTCGTTGGTGCGCATGGGCTTTCTCTAGCTGCGGTGAGCAGGGGCTACTCTTTGTGGTGCACAGGCTCCTCATTGCAGTGGCTTCTCTTGCTGTGGAGCACAGGCTTTAGGCGCGTGGGCTTCAGTAGTTGCAGCATGCGGGCTCAGTAGTTGTGGCTCATGGGCTCTAGAGCGCAGGCTCAGTAGTTGTGGCGCATGGGCTTAGTTGCTCCACAGCATGTGGGATCTTCCCGGACCAGGGCTCCAACCTGTGTCTCCTGCATTGGCAGGAAGATTCTTAACCACTGTGCCACCAGGGAAGTCCCTGTACTCCTTTTTAAAAATATTGTTTACATTAATCATGTCTGCTTTGAAGATGCTGCTAAACTGTTTCTTTAAAATCAAGAAAGGGGATATTATTATGCAGAGATAAGACAAGGAAAAAAAAAAAAAAACTCGTGTGGCTTTGCTATTCATCTACCTCCCAGATGGAAGTGTTTCTCTTCCATCTCTCACTCTTTATTTCCATAGATGAAAACTGCCTCTTATCTTTAGGTTTACCAACAAAACTAGAGTTTCAAGACACTGCAGTTGGCCCTCCAGTATTTGTGGGTTTCTAATCCCTGAATTCAACCAACCATGGATCAAAATTTCCCTCTATGGTTGGTTGAATCTACAGATTTGAAACCTCAGATGTGGAGGGTCGACTGTACTATGCCATTTTATATGAGGGACCTGAGCATCAGCAGATTTTGGTATATGCGAGGGCTCCTGGAAGCAATCTCCCCATGGACACTCAGGGATGAAAGAATTTCCCTGGTTTCTCCAATAAACAGCACTCTGTCAAAGCCCATAGCACCCTTCTTTTGGCTTCTTTTTCTGTCTTGCATGTCACTTAGTTTATCTTTTCCTTAGATTCTAGCCATCCAAAAAATTCTTGTTTTATCGTTTCCTCCATCCTCTCTTCCCTAAAGAGAGATTTGTACCTAAATGCCCTGATGGATCTCATCTTATCCCTCACAACAGTTATTTCAAGTACTTCTTGCAGATGTTTTATAAATGTTTCTGAGTATTTTAAGTTGTCCAAGTTAAGAAAAGAGAGCAAAATTATTTATCAAAAAACAAAATAGGGCTTCCCTGGTGGCGCAGTTGTTGAGAGTTCGCCTGCCGATGCAGGGTACACGGGTTCAGGCCCTGGTCCAGGAAGATCCCACGTGCCGCAGAGCGGCTGGGCCGGTGAGCCATGGCCGCTGAGCCTGCGCATCCGGAGCCTATGCTCCGCAATGGGAGAGGCCACAACAGTGAGAGGCCCGCGTACCGCAAAATAAAATAAAATAAAATAAAACAAACAAAAATTCACTAAATCATTACTACTTGACCTGTACTGCTGTCTGGAGCAAAGAGAGAAGTTCCCACTCACTCACTCTGGACTTCCAACTTGAGTAGGGTGGTGATCACTACCGGATTACCTAACAGGTAGTTTAAACACACACTTATACTGCCCATTATACACCAAAACACCTTAAAAAGGTATAAAAAGAGTTTAAAAATCATGATAAAAATGTGAACATTGTTGGATTTTTTTACACTTTAGTGTTTTTATTTCTCATGGGCAGGTGAGCCCACCACACTCTGGTACCTAGGGCCTGTAAGTCAGCTCTAGGTGTGAATATATGAATCAGTATTCTAAATTACTTTGTGCCCAAAGCTTACAGCCATAACAAATATTACTAAACCTGGTGGGACAATAAAATAACATTCCACTTAGTATTTCATACCAAATTGAAAAATTGGCTAGTTCACTGATGAAGTACATAGATCTCTATTACAAAACTCATCAGTAATAATTTTTCTTATGGCTCTAGGGACAGTAACAGAATCCTGCAAAGTATACAGTACTGATGAAGTTATGAAGGCTGTGTGGTTTATTTGGACTCAAGTTACAATTCTATATCTGCCATTTCATATTTGTAACATTTTAGGTAATTTACTCTTTTCCTCCATTTTAAAACCTGTAGGTTTGTTTTGAGGATTAAATGACATAGCTAAAGTATGGAGACAAAAGCAATTAATAATTTCTTGACTACCCCATCACAACTCCAACTTATAAAGAACCACAGTTTTCCCAAAATATTATAATTTTACTACATATTGAGAGTTACTGTTTTTTATTACAAATTTGAAACTCCTAAAAATTCTTGAGGAGCTTCCTATAAGTTCTCAGATTTCTTAGCTTACTACAGGTGCCAGGATCTGGTCCTTGTTATTTTCTCTAGCCTCATCTGTACCACTTTCCCACAGCGCTGTTTACTTTAGCCATACATCTGAAGGCTGGACCACTCCTCTGGCCCTTTCAGGTGCTACTCCCTCTGCTTGTTAGGGTTAGAAAATTAACCCTAATTTCTTGCACATTCATAACTGTCTATATATTATATAATAAAGGGTCAGACTGACTGTTTATAAACTGCTGAGTTCATTTTCTTTCCATGATGACTTAGACATGCTGTTCTACTGCTTATGTGTTTAAAGCATTGTGGTCAAGAAGTAACATGCCAATCTGATTTTCTATCCCTTATAAATTAATCGATCCTTTGCTTGGATGCTCAAAGGGGCTTTTCAGTTTTCTCCTTTGAAGTCCAGTAATTTCACTAAGAAGGTTGATTATTTCCAAAATTATGCTATGTCTTTTCTTTTTTTAAACTTTTTAAAAAAATATTTACTTATTTATTTGGCTGTGCCGGGTCTTAGTTGTGGCATGCAGGATCTTCTTGCCTCATGCGAGATCTAGCTCCCTGACCAGGGATCAAACCTGGGCCCCCTGCATGGGGGGCACAGAGACTTAGCCACTGGGCCACCAGGGAAGGCCTTGTCTTTTTTTTTTGAAGATGTTGGGGGGTAGGAGTTTATTAATTAATTAATTAATTTTTGCTGTGTTGGGTCTTCATTTCTGTGCAAGGGCTTTCTCTAGTTGTGGCAAGCGGGGGCCATTCTTCATCGCAGTGCGCGTGCCTCTCACTGTCGCGGCCTTTCTTGTTACAGAGCACAGGCCCCAGACGCGCAGGCTCAATAGTTGTGGCTCACGGGCCCAGTTGCTCCACGGCATGTGGGATCCTCCCAGACCAGGGATCGAACCTGTGTCCCCTGCATTGGCAGGCAGACTCTCAACCACTGTGCCACCAGAGAAGCCCAAGTCCTCGTCTTTTCAATATGTGGATTCACGTATTGCTTTACTTCAGGGAAGTGATCTTGAATTAAATGTTTGCTATTTGTTCAGTTTGCCTCCTTTGATTTTCTTCAGGGACTCCAATTACATCTATGCTCAATTTCCTTGGCTTGTGTTCTACACCATTTCTCTCAAGTACTTTTCAAGAACTTACCACAATCAGGAATCCTTTTTTTATTTAATGACATAAAGTATATGATGGTATAACTTAACAACCTGATAGCATTTTTCCTTTGAATAGTTTTAATTAAAATATTTACTTATACATAATACAAAAAGCAAAAAATACAAAAAAACTGCCATTTTCTTATAATCACTTACGTTCTTCTTGGCCTTAATCTCTGATCACTGTATGGAATTAATGCCACCAGTTGGTTTTCTTGTCCTAAAAGTAAAAGAATTAGATTTAGAAATTTATTAACATGATTAATTAAAAATATAGTGGTTCCTCATCAAAGTCTGGTTTGGAAAGACCAGACTACTACCTGGTTCTCATCTCATTCCTTTAGTAAAATGCTCTCAACATCTTCAAAAATTATCCAGTAGCAGCTGAGTTCCAAAGCAGATATTGTGTTTTTTCATACCTAGATTTCTAGCTAACAAAAATATTATAAAGAATGAGAAAGAGTAACTCTTTCTTCCACTGAGAAAAAAAATCTAAAAAGTCCCAGCTTTCAGAAGATCTGAATTTACCAGGCCTTCCTTCACCCAGTTTTCTATTCCCCACAGTTTTCCATTAAGACTTCAATTTGATTATCTGAATGAGAGCAGAAGAAACATTTTGTTACCGCTGTCCTGAAACCCCTATAACTGCAGAGGTTCCTACACTATCTCCCCTGAAAACCAAAACTGACACATATTAAGTCTCATGCTCCAAGAACCCCTATTTATACACAGTCTTCCAGGACTCTTTCAGGTCACACACCTCTCCACATTAAGTCACTTCAAAATTCAGTATTTCTTTCTTGGGTTGAGCATTATCCGTATGCTTTAATGGATAAATGGACTTTTAAATGCCAATTTTCCAATCTTATCACAACTTGGCTCTTTGTATTAACTATCAAAGCACCGCAGTCAAGTTCTCTTTTAAAGCTTTCCATAATACTTTCATTACTCCTCCCTGCTCCCTCCACAAGTCCCCCCTCATCTACACTCCCCCTACCATACCCACATATATATAATATGTATGTGTGTGTGTGTGTGTGTGTGTGTGTGCGTGTGTGTACATATCCTATCTTGTTTGGTGGTATTCATCTGTCTAAACTGCAACTGGTTAAAACCAACCCTTTGGCGACTGTGCCTATATCCACACAGCTAAAAGTAGATAAAGAAACACAAACAACTATGCTCACTAGTCTCATTTAGATTACTATCTCAAGTGGCCCTTAATAATGCCACCTATATTTCTCTAGTTCATACTCTCAATCTGGGGAATTCCCTGGTGTTCCAGTGGTTAGGACTCTGTACTTTCACTGCCGTAGGGCTGGATGCGATGCCTGGTCAGGGATCCCGCAAGCCGTGTGGCACAGCCCAAAAAAAAAGTGCATACTCTTA
This sequence comes from Phocoena sinus, assembly GCF_008692025.1. Taxonomy (NCBI): domain Eukaryota; kingdom Metazoa; phylum Chordata; class Mammalia; order Artiodactyla; family Phocoenidae; genus Phocoena; species Phocoena sinus. Next base: position 65,984,895 of record NC_045771.1, on the reverse strand, counting down.
ATCTGACTCTCCCAAACTACAATTTCATAACTTCCACTTTCTCTTCAAACCTCCAATATCTTCTCCCCTATCCTTACTCTCAGCTCATGATGTGGCAAAGAGAACTTCCACAAGCTACGACCACATCTACCCACCCACCCACTTGCCTCTGTGTCCATATACTCTACCTTCCCTTCTACTGCTGGGAGCAAATTGCCCATGCTTCTCTGGAGGAGCAGCCCTCTGCACTTGTGCACTAGATCTAATAATTGTCCTCTGTTGCCTGCATTAACAATGTTTTCTCTATGGAAAAATCTCATCAGCATACAAACATATTATTCATTCCATCTTTAAAAAATTCTTCTCCTGATGTATAGCCCCCTCTAGCTACCACCTCTCTTCTCTCCTTTTCCTCTGAAACAGCAAAACTCCTCAAAAAAGCTATTTTCTGACTATAACTTTGCTCCTTCTATGCACTCCTGATCCTACTCTACACATGCTATACATTCTTTTGCAGACTACCAAAACTGCTCTTTTAAAGGTGGCCTCTAAATCACCAAATCCCATGGCCAGTTCTCAGTCCTCACATTACTTGATCAGGTCTAACACAGTTGATCAATCTCTCCTCTACCAAGGAGTATATCTTCTTCATTTATCTTCTAAGACACCACAGACAAAGGGATTTCCTACTTCTACTCTAGCTGCTCTTTTTAGTGTCCTTTGCTAATTCTTTCTCATGTCACTGACCCAAAATGTTGCAATGCCCCAATGTTCAGTGCTAAAGTCTCTTCTGTTTTCTATTCACATTGACAACCTTGGTGCTGTCATCCAACTCACCTGAAGTATCATCTATACACTGATGACTCCAGCCTAGGCCTTGCATCTGAATTCCAGGCCCTTATTATAACTAACTTCCTATTGAACATAGCCATTTAGATGTCAAATATGCATCTCCAAACTTACATATCTAAAATTGAGCTCCTGATCTCTCACCTGACACATACACTCAAACCTTCTTTTCTCCATTTTAATAAATGGCTACTCCATTCTTCCAGTTGCTCAGACAAAAAATACCTCTGAATTCCTCCTCAATCTTACTATCCACAATGTACATCCAGGCTGCTAAAAATGCCTACTAGCTATACCTCAAAAATATAGTATCCAGATTGCAAAAATGAGACTCCAGCCCTCTCCCTGCCTCCAGCCTGGTGCATTAATACCTGTAACAACAATAATCCTTTTATTCTCAAATACCTACTACCTCTGCAAGATAAAGCCTTATATTGTCATTTTGTCCTACCCTCGGGGTCTCTCCAGGGTCAAATATCAATTCAACCAAGCAGAAAATGAGAATAGTACAAGGTACTTTTACTATTGCTACTTATTGCCATTGCTACTAAAGTAGCCTACAAACAGCAAGTGGAGATTACTCCCTACTGACTTCCCCTATGACATGCCACAAACTGATTTTTTTTTCCTATATGGCTCATCTTCATATACCATCCCTCTTCATGTAGATCCTTTAAAAAATAACTAATTAGTGCATGACCAACTTATTATTATTCTTTAAATAACAAATCAGAAATATTAGGTCACCACATTACTTAAATTGCTCCTAACACTCAATACGGCAAGGTGACTGTGATATGACTTCTACTGATGCCAAACAGGACTAAAGTTTACAGTCAAGAGATGCTGCATATCTGCTATAATTGCAGGTGGGAAAGAAAAGATACTGGAGGTAGAAGAGTGGTTTTCATTATTGCTTTAAGACCCTAATTAAAATCTTTATGTTTGTTTCTTTGTGTCCTTTTGACTGAAGATAACTGATATGAAGTTTTAACTGTAATTCTAAGTCTTTTAAAACATAAAGGGTTGTGCTCAGACCCATGGATTTCATAGTATTTGTGCAAACACTTGGAATCATTCTTCAAAGAAAAAACAGTGCAATAACACATACCCCTAGGAATTCTTCCTGTTCCTTGACAAGTGGGGCAAGTGACACTGTCTCTTCCTGTAAATTCCACATATGGAAACTGAGAGACATCTCCACTTCTTCCATCTTCATTATGGACTTCACTATTAACCAATCCAGTCCTTATATTTTCAGTTGATGTGACTCCATCATAAGCATCTTCTTTATTTGAATGTAAAGGCAAATGAGAAAAAGACTTTCCCATGTCTAAGAAAAAAAAACATCTTACAGTAAACTTCAGTCAAGATGTATACTCAAGAACATTATAGGATATTTATACCGATCAAATTAATTTAGAACAACCTTCAAGGGAGCGTTCAAATCACTATCTGGATTAGAATTATACTCAATCAAAATAATGTCTGAAACAAGGGAGCCATTTACTAGAGTCCAAAAGTGTTTTTCTAACAAAATATTATGAAATGATAGATCAGAGTTATGATAAGAATGGGCTTTCAAACAACATTGAAATTTGACAAAAGTCTCCACTTTCTTAGAGTTCTCTGAAAAGAAACACATGGACTTCACTTTTCTTAGAATAAAACAAAAACACATTCTACCTTTAAATCAATTAGCACTGAAGGCAAAAGTGGCTTTGGGCAGATTACAACTAGGTATCACCAGGAAATATCAAAGTAGTATTTTTCAGCCTTTTAAAATTCATGCCCCTATGTGATAAATAAAATCCCCAATCTTTCTCATCCTCACATTTCTTGCTTTAAACATTTAAATACTTGCAACAAAAAACAGCTCAAAAAACCTCCAGATTTTTCTTTCATTCAACAGTTGGTGGAGTTAAAATTATGAAATTAATATTCTAAAATATTGACTATAATTCACCAATACAAAGCAGCAAAACTTAGAACATTAATTTCAAAATTTTAGGATGACAGTATCAAAAATACAGGAGGGAAATTAAATATAAATTTAAAGACCAATAAAAATAAATAATTAGTGCTAGTACCTATATCAAAATAACCTCTGTAGATAGGTAATGCAATAACACTGCAGTTTAAGCCACAATTTTAAGTATTAAAAAAACTTAAAAAGTCATATATTCTAATCAGTTGACATTCTGAGGACAAATTAACAAAGCAGGAAAGCTGAATTTAAAAATAATACATTCCTTCTCTTTCTAAATTTGACCATATATTTTTTATCAGTTCCTAAAAATAGATTATTAAAGACATTCATATAAAGAGACATATTTCTTTAAAAACTTCGAACTGATGTGAATGAGGAAAACTGACACTCAAAATAATTCAATTTATCTTATGCTATGAAGAAAAGTTTGCTTTTTAAAAGTGGCATGCCATCCATGTGTTAGGGTCACCCAAACACACTGTAAACAGCAGGATAAAAAATTATACGACTAGTAGACAAACTTAAAACTTCAGAATGATGAATAAAGATGCTGATTTTTACTATTTTTAAAAAATTTATATACACATTGCCCATTAAGTTAAAAAACGTGAATGATTTATGACTCCTAAAAATGCATTATTTTCTCTTGATTTTGTTCGAAGACATTATATGCAAGCCAAACCAATACTTGCCAGTCACAGGTGGTTCAGACTGTCCCCACATACTTTGACCTTGGGGCCTATATGGAATATTAGATGAGCTGGAATCAATGGGCCTCAGTAGCACCCTTTTACGATCTCAGTTAACAGAGATATAGGGTGCCTCCCACTGGAATGCCTTAAGAGGGGAAAAGACACAAGGCAAGAACAAGTGGCTCTCAGTCTGGGCCTGCTTTCTATACTTATGTAACAGTTGCCTTGATACAGTTGGCCTTGGACTGGTGTTTGTTTTATCAAGGCTAATGGACAAGTGCCAGACTTCGTCAGGTACTGGGCATCCCTGCCCTCCCTACTGGATTTTCCTCAGAGCACTGCTAAGTTTTAACAACTTTTATTCTTGGAGACTCCTTAGTTTATAATAAAGAGGTGCTAGGCCCCTGTGCTCAATATTTTTATCAAAATTCCTTAATTTACTTAAAACCAACCCAAACTTTAGACTCCTTACGAAAAAAGGGAAAAAAAGTACATGACTCCACCCAATTTAAATGGGTCGTGATCTTCCGAACGAAGGAAGTCGGCGCCTTTCATAAGCTGCATCAATGAAACCCAGGATACAGCCTGCCTACTTTGGAAAGGTTAAAGATAAAATACAGGCAGTCGGGCAAGAAAACTCAAAAAGAGAAAAACCAGGGGCCACCTGGCCACTCAAGGTGTGGGGACCTGGAATCTCTCCCGTGCGCCCGGCTAGAGCCGAAGCCCGGAGCCCCTAGGCAGGAAGCTGGGCCGGGATAAGAGGTGATGACACACCTCCATAACCCAGCCCAGAGCGCCTCCCCGGTCTCCGCGCGTGTCCAGCGGCCCCGTAGCCTCCCCTCCTCCACCTCCTCATCCGGCTCGGCTCTTCCCAGGGTGCCCGCTCGGCCCCGCTCCCTAAGGGGACCTGGAGGCTGCGAGTCCCGGGTCGCTCACCGGCATGCGGGGTGCTACGCAGTCCCGAGTTGCTCCGGCGCGGACAGGCCCGAAGACACGGTCACGGAGTCCTTAGTCCCGGGTGCTGGGGCTAGAGCAACGGGCCTGCAACGATGGGTCGTCGCTTGGTCCGGGTGGGGGAGGGGCGGCACAATAACCACAACAGCTGAGGCCCCTCTCTGCTGCAACCTGCGCCCGAGCCTGCGCAGAGCGCTCCCGGAGAGGAGGAGGTGTGGCCCGGAAGCGTGCACCACGCATGCGTTCTTCCTTCGTCTTCCTACAGCTCAGAAGGGAGCTACGTAAGGTGCGTCTGTGCTTGTGCGCTCTCCGTTTTGTTACCTTGGTCTCCCAAGACTTAGAGGTGAAATTTGGCTGCCCTATCACTGGAAGATTTGAAAATACTAGTTCCCCCCTCCGTTTTTCCCTGTCCGGCTATTTCCCTTTGCAGAGGGGAAAGACGTGTACTGCCTGCCTCAGCCCTGAGCTGAGCAGCCTCTTCGTCCACGCCCTTCAAGTGGTCCTGACACTCGCGACGCTGGGAAGTGAGATAAACTGGTTGGTAGACACATGTCTGGTAGCCGAAAAGTCACATATATTTTAACTTAGAACCTCTTTATTACTAGAAGGAAACAGCCGCGGTTTTGTTTTGATTGTTTTTGTTTTTGCACGTGGTGTCACCCTCCTCCCCCCAGTGCTTAGGGAGATCCTCGCTCAAATCCCGGTGTTTCAGCTCATCGCTGTAGACGTGGGGCTACTCTCCCTAGCATTTCAAAGGGTGGGTAATCTCATGGAGAAAATGAAAATAACAATACAGAGTTGTTTTGAGGGTTAAATGAGATATTGGGAATAATTGTCAAACATGGACTAGACTCATTGCCTGCAGAGAACTTAACGTTTAATGAATGAAAGCTATTGTTACAATCACGGCCACAAGGTACACAGTAACCAAGGAAGAAAGTGATAGTAATTTATTTCTGTGTTCTGACAGGATAGGTGTGTTTGGCCAATAGAATATGAAGATATGTAAAAATAAGAAATGCAAGTCAAAAACATACAATTTAATATCAAAAATTATTACATACATGTGTAAGACAATGAGCCTTCTCACACTATGTTGGTGACGATGTAAATTCATACATTTCCTGGCAAGCAGTTAGGCAATAGGTAGCAAGAGTATTAAAACTTCAAATTTTCACATCCTTTAGCCCCACAATCCCACCTTTTGGAATTTATCCTAAACCTAATGGGAACTCTAATAAGATTTCAGTACAAAGTGCATTCATTTAAATAACTTAAATGTCCAACAATGCAACGTTGGTTAAATCATTCCCTGACCTCTCCTTTTAGCCCATGTCTTCTGTTGGGACGTTAATTAAATCATTTAACCCCTCATAATTAGCCCAGGCCTTCCAAAGTTGAGAGGGGTGGGCATCTTTCACTAACATTGTTTGAAATTTCAGAATAAATAGTATGGCTAAAACAAATCAGAATCATGGGGGAAAAAAAAGAAAAGCAGCTTCCAAATCTATTCTGATGGTCTACGTGTATGACCCTACCTTTCATAGAATTACAAGGTTACTTAAGTATGGAATAGCCATGCAATGAGATCTTATAAAGCCTGTAAAAGTTATGTTGTAAAGATGTTTTGTTACATGAGAAGTGATGATAATAATATACCACTAAATAGAAGCAGTATGCAATAGATAATATATGAAGTATTATTAAGGCTGTAAAGTATATTCACATTTAGAACATATAGATATAAATGGAAGGAACTATACAAAATATAAACAGTCATTTGTAGTTTGAGGCTATTTTTATTTTCTCTACTATATACATTTTTTAATTAGCAAATGTTTCTATAATTTGACATGTACTATTTTTCAGTTTAAAAAAGGTATTATTTTTTTATTTCTCATTATTCTCTCAACTAACTTTATCACTTAACTTTAAAAATTCTGTCTGGGCAGCATGTCCTCATCCAAATAACTGGAATTCACATAGGAGTGAGTCTTTCTACAAAAAGATCCCTGTAAGAAGCAATTTAGTGGCATGGTTAGGAATATAGCCTTTAGAGCCAGATTACCTGAGGATGAGCCCAGCCTGACTGGGATATATAGAGTGTGTGTAACAGTGGACAAGATACTTAACCTTCTTTATTCCTAACTTGTATTATCTGTAAAACAGAGATGGTAATAATGCCAGTCTCAATGGGTTGTAGCCAGGAGCTGACACCTTAAGTTACCTAGTAAATATTAATGACAAACTTATTGCCCTTGTAACAATGAAGTATTTTTAAAAATAGATATTAAATGCTTGATGCTTTTGCCCCTGTACTCTGATTTTCACCATTAAAGCACATTTTTTTTTCTTGGCGGTACGCGGGCCTCTCGCCGCTGTGGCCTCTCCCGCCGCGGAGCACAGGCCCCGGACGCGCAGGCCCAGCGGCCATGGCTCAGGGGCCCAGCCGCTCCGCGGCATGTGGGATCCCCCCGGACCGGGGCACGAACCTGCATCCCCCACACCGGCAGGCGGACTCCCAACCACTGCACCACCAGGGAAGCCCTAAAGCACATTTTGGAAGGAAAATTTTCTGAAAAGCTTGCAGTTGTTTGGTTAACAATGATTTCCTGAGTTCTGTTTCAGTCTCTGTGCTATCAGATATGAAGGCCATATGCTTTATTGAAGAGTCCAGGATAACTTTGTTTTTTTCTTTAATAAATTTATTTATTTTATTTACTTATTTTTGGCTGCTTTGGTTCTTCGCTGCTGTGCACGGCTTTCTCTAGTTGCAGCGAGCAGGGTCTACTCTTCGGTGTGGTGTGCGGACTTCTCATTGTGGTGGTTTCTCTTGTTGCGGAGCACAGGCTCTAGGCACGCGGGCTCAGTAGTTGTAGCGCATGGGCTTCGTTGCTCCGCGGCATGTGGGATCTTCCCCGGCCAGGGCTCAAACCCGTGTCCCCTGCATTGGCAGGCGGATTCTTAACCACTGTGCCACCAGGGAAGCCCCGAGGATAACTTTGAATAGGTGATAATTTTTCTGTAATGATTTCTGGTTATATTCACCATTGATGCTGAAGCTAAATGATTTTTCTATGTTTAATTAACTTTTGAAAACTTAGCCTTGCCTCATATTCCAGTTTTCTCTTTAATCTACTGTAATGGTAAATCACCCAAATCCTAATAGCTCTCAACCATATTGCAAAATTTACTTCAAAAGAAGTTTGCTTAAAAAAGAAGAAGAAGTTTGCTTTGAGTTTGAGACCTCTCAAACAGTGGAATCTGTTTTTACTCCCCTTGAAACTGAGTGGATTTTTGTGACCTTCCTGATGAGCAGAAAACAGCAGAAGTCACCCTCTTTGACCTCCTGTGAGGTCATAAAAGGCAGTGTTTCCACCTGGCTTTCTCTCTCTTGGGATGCTCATCCTTGGAACCTAGCCACCATCTTGTAAGGCAGCCAAGTAGCCACAGGGAGATGCCTCATGTAGGTGTTCTGGCTATCTGACCCAACTGAGGCCTCACTGATCTCTAGATACATGAGTAGGCAGGCCTTCAGATGATGACAGCACCCAGCTTTCCAGCTGGGTGACTACTACAACTGTCACCAAGTGGAGCATAGAGGACGTCCCTGTTGAGTCTTACCTAAGTTGCAGATTTATGACCAAAATAAATGTAACTCACAGTTTTAACCCACTAAGATCTAGGATGGTTTTTTATTCAGCAATAAATAACCATAACATGAGCCCATTGAAGCTCCACAACCCTTTGAGATATGTACAATCTCCCCCCTTTTTACAGATGAGAAAACTGAGGCTTAGTGAGGTGAAGCAACTTGTGTCCCACATCACACAGATAATGAGCAACACAGCTAGAATTTGAGTCAAAGTGTGTCAACCTCAGAATCCACATTCTTTGTTGATGAGATGATCAGCAGGTCAATCTAGAGGGTATAGAATGTTTGGGTTGGGAAAGAATGGGGAAAAAAAGAGAGAGACAAGCCAAAGAATGAGCTTAGAGAGGGACCAGGGGAAGCTAGAAGATATAAGCAGATTTGCCATTGGAATCAAGATCATTCAAGGCTACTCTTTTCACCAGGGTCAGCTAGGGAAGCTCCCACCTATGCAAACGCCAGAAGGGAATCTGGTGCTTGGCACTCCATAGCAGGTCAGAAGGCCTGAGAGGGCTCTCTTCATCTTCCTACCTCTTCAACAGGGAACTATTGGCAAGGATGTGGAGAAAAGGGTATCCTTTTGTTCTGGTCGTGGGAGTGTATATTTGTTCAGCCACTCTGGGAAACATTATGGAGTTTCCTTAAAAGTAGAACTACCATATGATCCAGCAATCCCACTTCTTCAGTATATATATGAAGGAAAGGAAAACAGGGTCTTGAGATATCTGCACTTCCATGTTTATTGTAGCATTGCTCACGATAGCCAGAATATTTAAACAACGTAAGTGTCAATGGATGAATCAATAAACAAGATGTGGTGCATATATATGGCATATATAGACACATATGTATATATACATATATATGTATACATATATATGTGTATATACATATGTATACACACACACACACAAACACACAGGAATATTATTTGCCAAAGAGAAAGAAGGACGTCCTGCTGTTTGTGGCAACATGGATGGAATTTGAGGGCGTTATGCTAAGTGAAGTAAGTCAGACAGAGAAAGAAAAATACTCTATTATACCACGTTATACATGGAATTTTACAAAGCAGACTCATAGAAACAGAGACTAGGATTGTGGTTACCAGGGGTTGGGGAGTGGGAGAAAACCGAGATGTAGTACAAACTTCCAGTTACAAGATGAATAAGTTCTGGGGACCTAATGTACAGCACAGTGACTATAATTAACAATACAGTATCATATACTTGAAAGAGTAGATCTTAAATGTTCTCACCACAAAAAAGGAATGGTAATTATGTGACATGATGCAGGTGTTAGCTAATGAATGCTGTGGTTGGTATCCTTTTGCAATAAATGAGTATCAAATCAACGTGTTGTACACCTTAAACTTACACAATGTTATACGTCAATTATATCTCAATAAACCTGGAAAAAAGTAAAAATAATTAAAACTAGTTAGTGACTTTAATTCATCTGAATCTTTTGTAGGATCTTTGTCTTAATCATAATTTCTAATGAGAATAATTTTAGGAGTTTGAGAAAACTATGCTGGATGAATGAATTTATTGTACCAGGCATTCTTTACATCACCTCGTTTAACTTTTTTTTTTGGCTGTGCCACTCGGCTTGTGGTATCTTAGTTCCCCAACCAGGGATTGAATCCATGCCCTCAGCAGTGAAAGTGCCGAGTCCTAACCATTGGATCACCAGGGAATTCCCACCTCATTTAACTTTTTTTTTTTTTTTTTTTTTTTGCAGTACATGGGCCTCTCACTGTTGTGGCCTCTCCCGTTGCGGAGCACAGGCTCCGGACGCGCAGGCTCAGAGGCCATGGCTCACGGACCCAACCGCTCCGCAGCATGTGGGATCTTCCTGGACCGGGGCACGAACCCGTGTCCCCCTGCATCGGCAGGCGTACTCTCAACCACTATGCCACCAGGGAAGCCCTCATTTAACTTTTATAGAAACACTTTGTATTAGGTTCTACTATTATCCCACATCTTTATTTTTAAATAGAGGAAATAGAGGATTCAAGGTACTATGACTTATTTATGGCCACAGAGCTAGTAAATAGCAGAACTGGAACTCAAATATTCTGATTTCAAAGCCTAAACTATTAACCACCATAGCAGAATTGTATGTGTTTAACTAGAAAGATGGATTTTTGTCTGAAAAAAAGGTTAAAATACATGAGCACTGAAAGATATATGCTAATATAAAAAATAATTCTTAAACTTCATATCAGAGACTGTGATGGGAATAAAACTGCTATGGGCTCTCATGGAAGAGAATGCTAAAAGCAGCAAGAATAATTTTTTTTTTTTAGGTTTCTTAGAGAGGTAGGATCTTAAATATGCTCAAAGGCTTTTCTAATGTTTTTTCTAGATATTCTTCCCTAATAGATCAAGAATTTTACTACTCTTTGTGTTTTCAAATCTTAGTCTAATACTTCACATATGAGATGATAGGTGTTCTGTTTTGTTTTGTTTTGTTTTTTTGCCATACCACATTGCTTGCAGGGCTTGCAGGATCTTAGTTCCCTGACCAAGGATCAAACCTGGGCCCCCAGCAAAGAAAGTGCTGAGTTCTAACCACTGGACTGCCAGGGAATCCCCATGATAGGTTTTCTTTAAGAGATAACAGGATTCATTAAGAGGTAACAGGATTCATCATATTAGCATTCATTTAAAATACATTCCAAAGCAGTGATTGTTAAATTATTTTTAGGTCACAGGTCTCTTTAATAATCTGAAATATGATATGAACCTTCCTCTCCCAAGGGGAAAGAAAAAGAGACACAAAAACATTTTGTATACATTTTCAAAGGGGTCACAGATTTCCTAGAAGTCTGTCCATGAGGACCAGATTAAAAACTGTTTAAAGACTTCGCATACCATGAACAACTAAGCCTGTGCACTGCAACTACTGAGCTCGCGTGCTACAACTACTGAAGCCCACGTGTCTAGATCCCGTGGTCCACAACAAGTGAAGCCACCGCAATGAGAAGCCCACGCACCGCAACGAACAGTAGCCCCCGCTCACTGCAACTAGAGAAAGCCCGTGTGCAGCAATGAAGACCCAATGCAGCCAAAAATAAATAAATAAATAAATGTATTTTTTAAAAAACCCAATTAGACAAAGATGGCTCTATTTAGACCTCGGTCATTACAGCAATGGTGTTATATTTGCTAGCCATCATTTCTTCTCATTTTCAAAAGTGGCTTTGTGAAATAGTAATTATGATTTAGATATAGAGGCAGTATTCAATTGTGGCATATCAATACTAGGTGACTCCACATTTCAGAAAACCCTGAAAAGAGTCATCTTTTTTTTTTTTACAGTTTTTCTATTTCCTCTCTTTAAAAAGTATTATCATTGTTTAAATTGCAGTTTAACATTTAAAGGGGTGAGTTTTTAATTTTTATTTGTGAAGTAGGACATAGCTTTGGCACCCTGGATTCTGGCTTTTTAAGTGTTCTTCAAATTTGCCTTAGTGATCAACAAGGTGCAGAGTGGTGGGAAGATGTCTAAGTAGATTCATTGTTTTATGGATTGTCATTTAAAAAATATCAATGCCCTAATCATATGAGTGATATTCAAAATATAATACAGTAAATTTAGAGTGAATTAATAAAAATCAAATTAATTAAAAATTTAAAATCTTGGGGCTTCCCCGGTGCAGTGGTTGGGGGTCCGCCTAACGATGCAGGGGACGTGGGTTCATGCCCTGGTCCGGGAGGATCCCACATGCCACGGAGCGGCTAGGCCCGTGAGCCATGGCCGCTGAGCCTGCGCGTCCGGAGCCTGTGCTCCGCAACGGGAGAGGCCACAGCAGTGAGAGGCCTGCGTACCGCAAAAAAAAAAAAAAAAAAAAAAAAAAAAAAAAAAAATTAAAGTCTTATGAGAGCTCCTAAATACTGAGATCTTATCGATTTGACACCTAGTATCCCCCAAGCTCAAAATGATGTTTTAAAAATCTAGTTAGCGTTTGTAATTAAATGAATTTATTCTTTCTCATTAAATATTAAATCTGAAATAGGAATTGAAAGTAGATGAGAAACCTGAAAATATCTGAGTAGAGATTCCCTATATATAAATTACCCAATGGGCTTCCATAGTTCTCCCATCTTCCAGAGTCACCCTTTCTATTAGTAGGCAAATAAAATAACATGAACTCTCTTTTCCAGGGGCATGTACTCCCCAATTTTTCTAAAGATTTTTGAGAAGGAAGGCTTACAACTTTTTGCTGGTAGTTGACTGTCATTATTTTCTGTGCTCTGCTCCTGGCTCAAGTCTTGATCTCTTTGTGCTGTCTTATCACTACTTATGGATTCTTTGTTGCTCTCTCTGCATCCCTTTGTCACACATTTAAACATGGTTCCTTTCTATCATACCATAAGTCAGCATAAACAGAAAGCTGTATGTATAACAGATAAAATGGTTTAAGTACAAAAAAACCCTGAACAACTTAAAACTGAATATCCAACATTGATTTTTGTTTTTTGCATTAAAAAAATTTTTTTTTATTGGAGTAGTTGATTTACAATGTTGTGTTAGTTTCAGGTGTACAGCAACAACATTGATTTTTATTAGAGTTCAAAGTTCATTTTCTGCCAAGAGTCATATTGTAGTGATCCCCCTTCTTCCTGAGCCCAGTCAGCCATCAGTTCCCCAGGAGCCCACTCTCATTCTCCAATGAGATTTTTCCCAAATGCTTTCCTATAAGTCCAGGGACCCAGACTCCCCTTTTCTCAAGCTGCTGCAATGAAAATGGAAAATTCCACTTATACAGGCCCATGTGGCTCTACCTTTATCTCAGCATCTCTGTTACAAGACTAACCTTGAGACTTCTTTTTTTTATAACCAAAATGCCCACTTGTGTGTGTTCCCAAACACAGCAGTATCCTCCCAACTTTTTTAGAATGCAGTGACATTTGCTATTCAAATCTTCTTTTGTTCCTTTATTCAAATAGAATGACTACAATGTAAAGGACTAACCTGTAGGTATGAAAATTCTTCCTCTGAAATGCCAGTTATCGGTTCAGCCATTGGATGAAAGTGTTTATTCTCTATAAACAGTGCTGTTCAGCAAAAATATAATTGAGCAACAAATGCAAGCCATATATGTAATTTAAAATGTTCTAGCAGGGCTTCCCTGGTGGCGCAGTGGTTGAGAGTCCACCTGCCGATGCAGGGGACACAGGTTCGTGCCCCGGTCTGGGAAGATCCCATATGCTATGGAGCGGCTGGGCCCGTGAGCCATGGCCGCTGAGCCTGTGTGTCCGGAGCCTGTGCTCCACAATGGGAGAAAAAAAATGTTCTAGTAGCCATATTAGATAAAGTAAAAAGAAATGGGTGAAATTAATTTTAATAATCCAGTATATCTTAGACATTATTATCTCAACATAAATATAAAGATAAAAAATTAATGAGGTATTTTAAATTCTGTTTTTCATATGAAGTTAAAAATTTGTACAATTCAGTTCTGAGTAGCCACATTTCAGGTACTCAATAGCCATATGTGGTTAGGATGTATTCTTTTAGATAACAGAGTTCCATACAATAACATAAAACACAAATAGAGTTCTTAGGATTTTTGGATTACATATAGCTAGAAAATTTTAATCTAAGGGAGAAAAGAATACCATTTACCTCTCATCTTAATGTCTATTGAGACTTTTGTGCTAACCCCAAACTTTCCTTTAATTTTCACTATACTTGTTTTCTCTCCCTGTCGACTAAAAAATACATTCACAACCTAAAAGTTGAGAGTTATGTTTTATTCGGCAGGAATTTTTAGGACTTCAAGCTGGGGAGGCAGCGCCTCAGTAACCCTGAGAGAACTGCTCCAAGGAGGTTGGAAGGGTGGGGGAGAGGCAGGCATGGGCAGCCAGTATACATAGGAGTTTTGCAACAAAGGGCAGGTAGTCTGAACTTCAAAAGATTATTGTTAGTTAAAGAAAACCAGATATGTCAAGTTAAGGAATTTAGCCCTTTTCTATATATGGGAAGATGTAAGAGTCTGGGCTCACTGAAATCATTCCTTTGATATGGACCTCAGCTATCTGAGGCCAGTATCCTGTGTTTTCATATCCTGAGTTTCCTCAGGGCTCACCGTGGGGAGTGGCTGTAATTTGATGGCTGCTAGATGGCAGGTATTCTTTTCCTTCCGAGTTCCCTGAGAGCTCACCATAGGCTGTGGCTGCAATTGCTGATGACTGTGACATCCTCTGTTAACTGATAAGGCAGGAAATATTCCTTTTCTCATTCCTAAACACCGCTTTCTAAAGCTCTTCCCCACTATGACTCCTAAATTACCACAGCTGGATACAGCCTGGCCAGTTATCATTATTATCTTTTATGTTTCCCAGAGTGAAACTCCTAACAAAGTTTCTTGAGAATTTCCATGAGTGACAGATATGCATAAGAGGACCAGGTTAGTTTTAGATTGAAGACAGAGGAGCCAAATAGGAGCTGGCATATCTACAAGATGTGTGTCAAAGGATATGTGTTTAACCTTCTGATTTCAACTTTTCAAAATTCTTAAATATCACTGTGAAGATGTTAAATTCTTTTCACATTAGTCTTCAAATTTCAGTCATTAGTAATTAATAATGATAGCCTTAACAACAAATAGTATATAGACATAAGCATGTGGACAAAAAATGTTGCCTGCCATTTTGGTAAACACAGAATGTTGCCCCACCATCAAGCCATCGGCCACTGCAGTTGTCCCTGAGGGTGCAGCCTGAGGGGAATTCAGGATGGAGAAAAACAGGATATTGGCCCTAGATAGTTCAGATGCATATCTAAGAAATAATTTCAATGAGCCCAGACTCTTGCATCTTCCCATACATAGAAAAGCACTAAAATCATTAACTTGAGACGTCTGCTTTTTTTTTTTGCTGTACGCGGGCCTCTCACTGTTGTGGTCTCTCCCGTTGCGGAGCACAGGCTCCGGACGCACAGGCTCAGCGGCCATGGCACACGGGCCCAGCCGCTCCGCGGGCATGTGGGATCTTCCCGGACCGGGGCACGAACCCGTGTCGCCTGCATCGGAAGGCGGACTCTCAACCACTGCGCCACCAGGGAAGCCCGAGATGTCTGCTTTTTGTGATTAGCATTAATCTTTTGATGTGTGACTACATGGGTGTTTTTGTTTGTTTGTTTGTTTTCAGCAAAAACTCCTATATATCCTGGCTCCCCCTTTACCTCTTTGAGCAGTTCCTCAGAGCTATTGCTCAGAGCTATGGCTATCTCCCAGGCTATAGTCCTCAGTAAAGTTCCCGAATAAAACATAACTTGCAGCTTTTAGGTTGTGCATTTTTCTTCAGTCAACAGGCATCAGTACAGGACAATGTCCATTCAAGGCACTGCTCTACCTTGAACAGAACCAATGTGTGTTTTTGGAGAGGGTGTGTCTTATCTCTAAGAAATCAGTCTCAAAAATAATATCACCGTTTATACTGCTTAAAATCTAGTGAGGTAGATAGGTAAATCAACAAAAACAACGAAATATGATAAGGTGTATGAATGATAGTACGTATAAAACAATGCTATCTATCTGGGACTAAAAGATTGATGAAGATTCCTTGGGGAAGTAAGGAATGCGTAGGAGATTTAAAAAAAATTTTTGTTAAAGTTTTATTGGGTATAACTGGCATACCATTTACTGTACATGTTTAAAGTATACAATTTTACAAGTTTGGACATATGAAGATACTTGTAAAACCTAAACCATGATCAAAATAATGAACATATTCACACCCAGAAAAATTTCTTTGTGTCCCTTTGTAACCTCATTCTTGCTACTCTTCCGCTGATATATTTTCTGTCATTATAGATTAGCTTGCGTCTTCTAGAATTTTACATTAATGAAACCAAACATTATATACTCTTCTTCATCTGGCTTTTTTCATTCAGTCTACTTATTTTGAGATTCATCCATCATGTCTTTAAGTACTCATAGTCCATCCCTTTTTATTGCTGAGCAGTTTTCCTGTATAAGGATCTGTCATAATTTATTTGTCTGTTCACCTGTTGATGGATATTTGGGCATAAGTTTATATTTTCTGGCTGTTACAAGCAAAGCTGCTGTGAAAATTTATGTACAGGCTTTTCCAAGACATGTTGCTTGCATTTCTTTGGAGTATATACCTAGAAGTAGAATAACTATGGTAGGTGTTACGTTTAAAGCTTTAAGAAGCTGCCAAACTATTTTCCAAAGGGCTGTGTCATTTTATATTCCCACTAGCTGAGTTGCCTGGAGTCACAATGCTAGTGAAGAAAGGAACTATCCTCAGGTCTTGGGACTCGCAGCCCCAAACCCTTCACTCAGACCAGTGCTTGCGCTCTGGCTGGATGGCGGGATGCCTGGAATTGCTTCTGGAGTATCTGGTCGGTGGGTGTGTGTCATGGCCCTGTAGTCCAATCTACTTTGTCTCTATGGTTCTACCTATTCTGAACATTTCATATAAATGGAACCACACTGCAAAAAAAAAAAAAAGGAGAGTTTCCATTGAGCCACACCTTTGCCAACACTTGGTATGGTCATTCTTTTTAATTTTAGCCACTCGAATAGATGAGTAGTGGGTTTTTTGTTTGTTTGTTTCTTAATATATTTATTTATTTATGTTATTTTTGGCTGCATTGGGTCTTCATTGCTGCACGCAGGCTTTCTCTAGTTGTGGCGAGTGGGAGCTACTCTTTGTTATGGTGCGAGGGCTTCTCATTGTGGTGGCTTCTCTTGTTGCGGAGCATGGGCTCTAGGCATGCAGGCTTCAGTAGTTGTGGTGCATGGACTTAGTAGTTGTGGCTCACAGGCTCTACAGCGCAGGCTTAGTAGTTGTGGTGCACGGGCTTAGTTGCTCCACGGCATGTGGGATCTTTCCAGACCAGGGCTCGAACCCATGTCCTCTGCATTGGTAGGCAGCTTCTTAACCACTGCACCACCTCTTATTGTGGTTTTAATTTGCATTTCCCTAATAGTTACTGATGTTGTACATCTTCTCAAGTCCTTCTTTGCCACTCTCATAGCATATTTGATAAAGTGTCTGTTCAAAATCTTGCCCAGTTTTTGTTATTATTTTCCTTTTTACCGAGTTATGAGGGTTTTAAGAAATACATTCTGGATACAAGCATTTATCCGATATGTGATGTGCAGAGTTTTTCTCCCCAGTCTGTGGCTGTCCTCTCTCTCATTCTCTTAACTGTGTCTTTCAAAGAGCAGAAGTTCTTAATTTTGATAGAATCAAATTCATGAACATTACCGGAAGCTAAGTGGATAAGAGAGTTAAGTACAATTACAATATAATATGGTAAGTCCTATGATAAGGATTTGCCCTGGATTTACTCAGACTTAGGGAGTAACAAAGAGTTTCTGAAGGAGGAGATACTTGAGGAGGAGCTAACTGAGTAAAGCTGGAAATGGAGTTGCAGGCAAGAAAAGAACATGTGCACAGGCTATGAAAGAGTATGGTATATTTAACTATGAATATCTGTATGACTGGAGCATAGTGTGCATATGAAGACAAAATAGAAAATAAAATTAGGATGAAAACTGAGAAAACTTAGTTATGAAGGATCCTGTGCATTAAGGGGGTATGCCTTACTGCTAATAATTGTGGTTATATATGCATTTTTAAAAGATCATTTTGGAATTGTTGCTGAAAATGCATGGGGAATGGATGGGAGAGTTATTAGAGGCTGAGAGACCAGATAAGAAGTGTGAGAAGGACCCAGGACAAAAGTATTGATGCCTGGGGGACAGAGAAGTTGAATAACTATAAATAATTGGAAAATAGAATCAGAAAGATTTGGTTATCACTGTTTCCCAAGAGACTATGGAAGGAGTTAAATGTGGAATTTGGAAAAAGGCATTTTTAAGCTTAAACAATATAAATGGTGTAGTCAAGGAGTAGAGATGCATAATTTGAAATTTCATTATTTGTATTATATGTTTTGTTTTGTGATGATTGATGAGATGGCTGGTAGATCAACATAGTCATTAGATTAGTAATAGACACTGTTAGTCAAGGAATAGGTGAAGCCCACTATACTCAGAATATATCCCCATATGTTTCGCAAATTGAAGATTATTTGGGATTCAAATCTTTCTAGAAGAATAATATTCAAATCTTTCTAGGAGAATAATATATTCTCCTGGTATTAGTATTGCAATTACTATCTCCTGTTTTCATAATGTAAGTTTAATTATTAAATAATCAGAGGAGCAATCTCAGGTGAGACAACAAATCTCCTAAGTGACCTGGGAGACAATGAGACTGTTCAAGTTGGAGTTCTAGTGATTGGAGGGAAGGGGAACTGACATATTTCTTTTTCTTCAGAGGTCATAACTATAGAGATCAGTGAAGTCAGAGAGAATGAAAGGCAAGTTTTATGTGTTTAGCTGGGCAATTGGTCAAATCAAAAGGTCAGCCCAGCTTGGAAGTAGTACTTTCCAGTTTCACGCTAAGACGAGATAGTTAGTATAAAAGAAACAAAAGGTTTCTGAAAGAGGCTATCCTTAAAACAGTGTGAGAAACCCTGAACAAAGAGCCAACATAATGCAAGTTAAGGATTCAGGCAAAATGTCAGAGCAATGATGCATCTGTGGTGGGTACCACCCCAAGAATGGAGCTTAATAATAAACCAAGGTCAGAACTGTTCTCAAAGTATCGGGAGGCCCAACTAGCACAGGCAGAGAAGAAGGAAAACATGACCAGAGTCAGAGACTCGGGGAATGAGAAACAAGTCCAGATAATAACAGTCACAAGGGCATGAAGTACTTTTTACTACATGAATGCAAGGGAGAACAAGCATAGTTAACTGGTTAGGTGAGAAAGAAGGAAGTATTTCACTCCTTTAGTAGTGATCATCACTACTGCTGAAAAGAGAACTCTTGAGGAGGTGTTTTGAAACTGTTGTAAAGTAAAAATACAGAATCTGATCAAGATTTACAAAGCAGTAAGAGACTTACTCCACTTCACAAAAATTTGGTTATGTAGAATAAACTTACACTTTTTCCTCCCCTAGGGGAAAAAAAAGTTGAAAAATACTTAGCTGAAGACACAAGTAAACTTTAACAAACTTAAATCCAAAAGGTAATAAGAACTTCCTAGGAGAGGAGAGAATGACAGCTGCTTTCATTTCTTACAGAACAGTTTATGGTATTTATGGTACATCAAGTAGCTTTTTTCTTACATGAATGTACCACAAACAGGGGTAAAGGGAGACCAGCCAAATGTTTAATGGCTGTGTGTAGGCTGGAATGATAGATTATAATCTCATGGCACCCCAATCATAGAGGGAGTCTGCAACCCACCCTCTAACTCTTTCCCAAGGCCTGAACTAAGTACTCAAAAGTAGTATATGAAAGGCAGGGAGTAAGGCAGGATTACTGGAAAAAAATCCCTTTAAGGATGCCAGGCCTTCTTCAGTTGCATCCCAACAATGCTCTGAAGGCTGGGGGCAGGGCAGCAGGATGGACAGAGTTCTAGTGAAGCACAAAAAGACAGGCAAGACTGGGGGAGTAAAGAGCACAACCCATGGACATGCTGGAAGCTAAGCTTCTGAGCTAAGAGAGTAACAGTTTGGTGGATGGGCTGTCAGGTACAAAGTCATCTCCAGCGTTTTGCCAGTGCTAAAAACCCAAGCACATTTGAAGGACATGGTGAACTGATTCTAATTAACTTCTACAAAGCCCAGACTCAGCAAATCTAAAGATTCAATTGACTCAGACTTCCAAACAAGAAGCCTAATAGAAAAAGTGGAAAGGTATTTTTTAGGGTAAATATTATGTACTGTTCTCTTTTGTGCAATATCTAGCATACAGTAAGAATTATCAGATATGTGAAGGCACAAGAAAATGTGAGCCATGGTCAAAAGAGAAAATAGTTAATAGAGGCAAACACAGAAATGGCCCACATATTGGAATTATCTGAAAGGGATTTTAAAATTACTATAATAAATGTTATAGAATCTGTAGGAAAAGTGGACAACATGCATGAATAGACAGGGTATTTTGGCAAAGAGATGGGAACTGTTTAAAAAAACACAAATGAAAATGATAGAAATAAAATATCAGATATAAAAAGTCCACTTGGTAGGATTATTAGCAAACTGGACATAGCAGACGAAGTAATTCATAAACTTGAGACAGGTCAATAGAAATTATACAAACCAAATATAAAAAGCAAAAAAATGGGGGAGGGGGAGGGACAGATGGAAAAGAGTGTCCGATATCTGCAGGACAGTATCAAATGGTCTAGCATACATGTACTTGGAATCCAAGGAGAAGGAAAAAGGAGGGGACAGAAGAAGTAGTTGAGAGATAAATTGAGAAATCTCCAAAACAACTGACGATGTCAATCCATGTATTCAGCAAGCTCAGTGAATCCTAAAGAGCATAAAATTGAAAGAAAAACAAACCTAGAGAATCATAGCAAAAAAAATCTTAAAACCAGTCACAGAGGAAAGATACACATTACATGTAGGGGAATAATGATTAAAAAAAATTAATCACTAGTGATTTTTTTTATTTCAAAAACAACAGAAGCCATAGAAAATGGAATGGGATTTTTGAAGTGGTCTAAATATAAACAACATATATCAATTTAACTTCTGTATCTAGCAAAAAAACCCCCAAATATTTCAGCCAAAATAAAGCTATTTTCAGACAGACAAAAGCTGAGCAAATTCAGCTCCAGACATCTCTAGCAGAAATTCTAGAAGTTCTTCAGGCTAATGTGAAGTGATATAAGGTGAAAGTCCTGATATATGAATTAACATATAGAAATATTTTCTATTTTACTTATTTTATATGTATCCCATATATCATTTATCTATAGCTATACATAGCTTTAAAAGATTATTGACTAAAATGAGTATGATAGCAATATATTTTGGGTTATAATGTATGTAGAAGTAAAATATATGTCAACAAGGGCACAAAGTACAGGAGGGAATATAAATAGGATTATAGTGTTGCAGTGTTCTTGTATTTTTCTTTAAGTAGTAATTTATCATTTGAAGGTAAACTTTACAAATTGAAGATACATAAAGTAAATTGGAAAATATACCATGAAAACAATAAGCATAAGAATGATAGTATCACCATAATAATATCAGAAAAATAAAACTTCAAGGCAAAGAGTATTTCCAGAGATACAGAAGCATATTCATAGTGGTAAAAGTCTTCATTGTTTAAGAAGATATAATGGTTCTAAATATGCATGCAGCTACTAATAGAGCCTTAAAGCCACAAAGCAATATTTGACAGAATTAGGTGGAGAAATAGATAAATGTACAATAAATAATGTATAGAATATACACAGAAAATCAGGAAAAATATAGAAGATTTGAATAACATTATGTACTAACTTGACCTAATGGAGTTAATAGAATGTAATACCCATCAACTAAAAGTACAAATTCCTTTCAATTTCACAAAGAACATTCAGCAAGACCAATCATTGACCAATCCTATGCTAGCATCTTAAAAAGTCTCAATAAATTTCACAAGATCAGAAACATAGAGTATATGTTCTATGATCACAAATTAGAAATCAGTAACTGAAAAATATCTTGAAAATGCCAAAATATTTAGAAATTAAGTGACTCACTTCTAAATAACCCATGAATCACAGGAGAAATCACAAGGAAAAATGAGAAGTATTTTGAACTTTATAGTGAGAACACAATATATCAAAATTTGTGGGATGCATCCAAAACACGAATAAAATGGAAATTTATAACATTAATTGTCTATATTAGAAAAGAAGAAAGATATATAGTGAATTAGCTAAGCTTCCACATTAAGAAATAAAATACAAAATTAAACCCAATTTAGGAAGAAGAAAGGAAATAATACATAGAAGAGCAGAAATTAATGAAACAGAAGATAAGAGAATTCCCTTGTAGTCCAGTAGTCAGGACTTTGCACTCTCACGGCTGAGGTCCCAGGTTCGATCCCTGGTCAGGGAACTAAAATCCCATAAGCCATGCAATGAGGCCAAAAAAAAAAAAAAAAAAGATAAACAAGAGAAAATAAAGTCAAAAGGCAGTTCTTGGAAATGGTTAATAAATTTGATAAACCCATAACAAAGACAATATGGAGAAAATATAAATTACCAGCATCATTAAAAAACAAGTGACATCATTACAGATCTTACAAACATTAAAGACATAATAAAGGGATATAATGAATAACTTTGTGCCAGTGGTTCTCAACTGGGGACATTTTCTTTCCCCAGAGGAGAAATTTGGCAATATCTGGAAATAGTTTGGTTATCACAGCCTGGGGCGAGAAGTATTATTGGCATCTTATGGATATAGGCTAAGGATACTACTAAATATCCCACAAGACACAGAACATCCTCCTATTACCTGTCCACCCCAAAATACCCATAATGTTAAAGTTGAGAAGCTCTGCTTAATGTTAATAAATTCAGTAGCTTAAACAGGGAATTAATTTCTTGAAAAATTCAGCTAACCAAATTGACGCATAAAGGAATAGAGAAATCTGTGTGTTACTAAACTCAGGTTGTGCTGCTCACCACTTGAAAGCCAATACTCAAGAGACAAGTGTTGGTTGGAAAAGGAAAGTTTGCTTCACTCAGGAGGCTGGCAAGCTGGGGAGAAGGTGGACTCATGTCCAAAAACCAACTCTGAAGATTCTGCCCAACCTTGAAAGTTTTTAATGGAGAATCATTTGGGGAGGGTGTCAAGAAAATCTTGCAGATTTTCTTCTAGTTGGCTGGCGGTGAGGTAATAGGGCAGTACTCCATGCATCTTGTGCTCAGCCTGAAGGTACCATTCTCCACCTGTGTGGGGGCCTTAGTTCCTACAGAAGAACTCAAAGATATTGCTATGTATATTCCTTCACTATTGTTTCTTGACTGCTCCTCCTTTGTTTCTGCATTCCCTCTCTTCCCTGATAAGCAACTGTTTGAATCTGCCCTTTGGAACTCCTATTTCCTACAAACAAGAAATGGGGGGCATGGAAAGGATTTGTTTCCAGGAGGACCCCACAGCGTCCTGCTCCATTTCATATATAGTCTCATATGTATTAAGGAAATTAAAATTGTTATCAAAACCTTCTCACAGAGAAAACTCAAACCTCAAATGGCTTTGCCAGGGAATTATATCAAACATTAAATGAGGAAACCAACCTTAAATAAGTGCTTTCAAAAATAGAGGGGGGAACACATCCCAACTTATTTTATGAAGCTGCATAACCCTGATATCAACACCTGGTAAATACAGTACCAGAAAAGAAAACTACAGACCAATATTCCTCATGATAATAGATGTAAAATTTATAAAATATTAGCAAATTCAATATAGGAATACATAAAAGAATAATGCCAGTGGTTAACATTGAAAATTAATGTAATTCATAACAGTAGAGAAGAAGAAAATCATGTGATCATCTAAATAAATGTAGAAAACATAGTTGACAATATTAAATATCCATTTATTATAAAAATTTTCAGCAAACTGCTATAGAATCATACATAATAAGTTAATAAATGACTTTCCACTAAGATCAGGAACAAGGCAAGGATGTCTGCTCACATCAACTTCCATCATCATTTTACTATAAATCTTAGCCAGTGCAATAGACATGGAAAAGATTGCCTTTTAAACAAAACTGTAAAGAAACAAGTTTTTGTATGTTGAGTATATTATGGATCTAAAAAAAGATACCAGATAGCAAGTTCACAGGACACAAAAATCAGTTGTAATGATATAGGATAGTAATGACAATTGGAAAATAAAAAATCTAAAATACTGTTTACAAGTGCTTCTAAAAGCATTAACTACTTAGGAATAAATATAGTAAAATTCATGGAAGATATCTATAGTAAAAACTACAAAATATTTAAGAGCGAAATTAAAGAAGACAGAGAGATACCATTTTCACAAATTAGAAGGCTCAATGTTGTTAAGACATTGTTTTCTCTTCAAATTGATCTGTAGATTCAATTCAATCCAAATTAAAGGCTCAGAGGTCTTTTATGATAAAGTCAACAATCAGATTCTATAGTTTTTATAAAAATGGAAGGACTTAGAAGAACCAAAATAATCTTGCCAAAGAACAACAGAGTTGGATGACTTATAATTTTGAATTTCAAGTTGTAAAGCTGATGTGATTAAGATGGTGCATCATTGCCGTAAGAATATACAAGTAAGATCAATAAGACCTAAAAGAAAGTTTGTAAGTAGATTCATGCATATATGGTCAATTAATTTACCATGAAGTCAACTCAATAGTGAAAGAAACAGTCTTTTAAATATATGGTTCTGGAACAGCTGGATGTTTATATAGGAAAAATAATAATAAGCCAGTCTGAAAAGGCTACGTACTGTATGATTCCAATTTCATGACATTCTGGAAAAAGGCAAAATTAAATGGATAGTAGTGAGGTAGGTTTTATATGAAGTATAAAAATCAGTGGTTGTCAGGGTTTCAGGGGGAGAAAAAGAGGGTTGAAGAGGTAAAGCACAGGGGATATTTTTAGGATGTTAAAACTATTCTGTATAATTCTATAATAGTGAACACATGACACTATGCATTGTGAAAACCCACAGAACTCTACAATATAAAGTCTGAGCCTAAATGTATGTAAATTAAAAAATAATTTAGCAGGTTGTGGGATCCCAGCATTGATACACATGAAATAAGATGAAATAATCTAACTTTATTATAAACGTATGAAACAACCTTGCTGAAGGTACTGGGGGAAAAAGATACTGACCTAAGTAATTTTGGAAATGAATGAAGTCTTTAAGTCTAAAGGCAAAATAAAATGTACATAAGCACCATAATATAGTTCATAAAGTTGTTTCATGTGGAGCTACAGATGACCAGTTCTGATACCACCATATACATATATGTGGGAACTGAACAATTAAGTGAATGTATGGCAGACAGGTAGATCCAAGTTTTTCATTGTTGGAGTGGGAGGTTACAGATATGCAAGGTAAGAGGCTATAGTAATCAATGCAGTAATGAATTACAGTTGGAACTGAGTCCAACTGAACTCATGTTTAGCTTAATAGAGATACAGATAGTAAGTTACAAAAATATCTATAGATTTTTGTATATGCACAGGTTAGCGTACACACATAGATTTCCTTTCTCTGTCAGTTGTGAGGGCATGGAAGCAATGACATGCTGCTGGGGAGTAGCAATGAGCATACCTAATACCCAGACCTTGATTTCTAATACCATTTCTTAATAAAAGAAACCAGTGATCCTTAGAGAAAGGGATTATTCTAGACCAAGAAATATATAAGATGAGCCTGGAGAATCTTGTAGTACTGGAAAGTAAGGAATTGCTTAAGCAAACCAACAAAAACACACAAAGTCATAGCAACCCACAGTGATGGAGATACATTAAGGGCACACAAGAGCCAGTGAAAAAGTTCCCAATGACCAAAGCTTGTACACTTTGAGCAACGATATAAATAAAGTGGTGTATGAGGATAACCTAAATTATAAAGGACACATCTCTGAGTTCCTACAGATATAAATTAATGACTGAATAAATAAATAAATGTGGGAAATAGACCACCTTTGTAGAAGAATTTGAAATAACTTACATAGAAATTCTTCCCTCAAGGAGGTGGAACATAATTTCCTACTCCTTAACTGTGGGCTGCATATGGTGACTTCCTCCCAAAGAGAACAGTATGGAAAGGCGGAAAAATACTAAGTCTGCAGTTGAGAAATCTGACCCACACTATCTCAGCCAGGTGATCAGGTTAACATCAATGGTGATAAGTCATGAGGATAGCATGTACACTTAATATAGTGGGGTAAGAATGGCACTTTAATTTTGGAGTCTTCCTCCCTAACACCTGTAACTCCAGTGTATTGGCCAGGGTTCTCCAGAGAAGCAAAACCAACAAGGTGTACTGCTCTTTATCTATATCTATTTCAACAGTGATATGTATATCCACATCAGTATCAATATAGAAAAAGAGTTGGAAACCCAGGAAGAGGTAGTGTTGCAGTTCAAGTCTGAAGTCCATCTGCTAGCCAAATTCCCTCTTGCTGTGGGGAGATCAGTCTTTTTTTTTTTTTTAACTTTTATTTTATATTGGAGTATAGTTGATTAACAGTGTGTTAGTTTCAGGCATACAGCAAAGTGATTCTGTTATACATGTATCTATTCTTTTTCAAATTTTTTTTCCATTTAGGTAGTTACATAATATCGAGAAGAGTTCCCTGTGCTATACAGTAGGTCCTTGTTGGTCAGTCTTTTATTCTATTCAGTTCTTCAGTTGATTGCAAGAGGCCCACCTATATTATGGAGCACAATCTGCTTTACTCAAAGTCCATGGATTTAAATATAACTTTTACCTACAAATGCCCTCACAGAAACATCCAGCATAATGTTTGACCAAATATTGACACTGTGGCCCAGCCAAGCTTAATCATAAAATAAACCATCACACCTAGTCTAGTCATGAGAAAAACAGTAGACAAATCCCAAGTGAGGGGCATCTTACAAAATACCTTATTGTTACTCCTCAAAACTGAAAATCATTGAAAACTGTGGAAGTCAGGAACTCACAGACAAGAGGACAATTAAATGTGATGTTGCATCCTGGATGGGATGATGAAACAGAAAACGTATGTTAGGTAAAGACTGAGGGAATCAGAATAAAGTATGGGCAATGTATCAATATTGGTTCATTAATTGTAACAAATATACCATGTTTATGTTAGCTGTTAATAATTGGGGAAACTGGGTGTAGGGTACATGGAAATTCTCTGTACTGTCTTCTAACTAACAGGGTAGGAAAAGATTTATTAGGAGGACACAAAAATTACTAATGACAACAGGCAAATATTGATATATTCGTTGATCTTTATCAAAATTAAGAATTTCTGCTTATCAAATACACCATCAAATAGGCAGGTTACAGACTGGGAAAATATAACACAATTATCTGACAAAAGACACATGTTCAGAATATACAGAAACTTTAACAAATCAATAGTAAAAAGACGAATAATCCAACTTAAAAATGGGCGAAAGATGTGACGGACACCTTGCAAAAGAATACATAGGAATAGCCAGTTAAAAAATGAAAAGGCAATGAAAACCATTAGTCATTTGGAAGCGCAAATCAAACCTACAATGATACACCATTTCCCATCCACTTGAAGGGCTAAAATGTAAAACAAAAAAACCTGTGAATACCAAATGTATCAATATTACTTCATTAATTGTAACAAATTTACCTTACTAATGTAAGCAGCTAACGTTGCGGAAACTGTGGTACATAGGACTCTCATATGGAGTAGCTAAAATGTTGATAAATTGCTAATGAGAATGCAAAAATAAATTCTTTGGAGAGCTATCTGGCAGCTTTTCATAAAGTTAAACAGACTCTACCTATGACCCAGCTACCTACAGGAACATCAAACATGTCCATAAAAAGACTTATACAGGAATATTCATGGCAGTCTTATTCTTACTAGGCCAAAACTTGAAGAAAAAAAACCAACAAATATCCACCACTAGAGTAAACCAAACGATGTACATTTGTACATTCATAGAATACTACTCAGCGATTTTTAAAAAGAACAAATTACTGATACAAACAACATGTAAGAATCTCAAGAACATTTTGTTGCGCAAAAGAATCTAGATTTTAGAAAATGCATACAATGTGATTCCATTTACATGAATTTCAAGAAAAGGCAAAACTAATATATGGTTATAGGAATCAGAAAGTGGTTGTCTCAGGTAGAGGTAGAAATGGACGGGAAAAGGGGTGTAAAGGAACTTTCTCAGATTATATAGATGTTCTTGTTTTTGGCAAAAAAGTGTTGTGTGTAATTGCCCAGAGTCTTTGAACTAAATACTTTAGATCTTCATTTTATTATATGTAAATTATACTTCAATAAAAAATTTTAAATTCATACTTCAAAAAAGTTAAAGTATTAGATGAACTTTTCTTTCTCTTTACCTTACTTCATCTTCCAGCCTGGAGATTTCTATTTATCTTGGCTTTTCATGGTGGAGGCTTAATACGCCATACTTTTTCCCATGAAACAACAAGGTCATATTCAATTCATTAGTTTGGGGCCCTATTTGATGTGGATATCTTATGATTCCCATTAATATTTAGAGTTAGGCTCTTAATTCCTATTGTATAGAAGGTTTGCCTTTGTCTGACCTGTGTTGCCCAGTCTCTTTGCTGCTTTATTTCCTTATCTCTGTTGCCCAAACTGTTCTCATAGATTTTGAGCTTATTGCCGTTTCTGACCTTCAGTACCTGCATGAACTTTAAAGTCACTTCTTGTGTCTATGTATCTTTATCATTCATTGCACTGTCTCTACAATACGCTCCATGAAATAGAGGAATGATATGCTGGTTTTGAAATAAATGTTAACATTGCATACTATACATTTGAAAGAAATTACTTTCAAGAAAAGTAAATTAAAATAATGAAGGTGAGTAATAAATGAGTTGATGCTTTCACTATTTTTGAATAGATGCATTATCTCCCATATATCTATCCTGATCTGATCATAAATAATTTGGATGAAATTTTAAAATTCGATACATACGTGTCATGAAAATCATTGTATATTATATATCTTAAATTCTTTTTTTTTTTTTTTTGTGGTACGCGGGCCTCTCACTGTTGTGGCCTCTCCTGTGCGGAGCACAGGCTCTGGATGCGCAGGCTCAGCAGCCATGGCCCACGGGGCCAGCCGCTCCGTGGCATGTGGAATCCTCCCAAACCAGGGCATGAACCCGCACCCCCTGCATTGGCAGGTGGACTCTCAACCACTGCGCCACCAGGGAAGCCCTTAAATTCTTTTTTAATATTTACTATTAAATAATTGTTTTCTGACTTATTTTTAAGAGTTTGCTGGACAGAGACTAGGAAGAGAGAGAAAATAGGCATATGTAATGTCCAGAATTTTGAAACAGACAATAGATACAGATTGAATCCTATAAACCAAAGAGGCAAAGTTGACAGTAGCTTTGAAGAGCTGTTATCAGATAATAATAGCTATATGCCATTTGCACTATAATCTAGACAAGGAGTTAGAGAATGTTGTCAGATACTGGAAAAAAGAAATGAGAATTGTGTCCTGAAGAACTGGCTTATTAATTCCACTCAAGTGTGCCCTTTTGTTCGTCTGGTCACATTTGTTGCAGCTTTTAGCCCCTCAATGTCTGACCCTGGGTATGTGGGCTTGAGTGTTTGCTAGGATGGCTATATAACAGGATACTGATGCCTTCTGCAAGGGAATCCAAGTGCAAACACTCTGCCAGGACTGCAGTCCTTGCTCTTGTCCCTTGCTGTGTTGTTTTTCCTGCCACTCTGGTTTCATTTCTGCTCTGCTTTCTGCTTGGAATACAGTCATCACCTTCCAATCGCAGTTTT
The DNA here is from genome assembly GCF_008692025.1 of Phocoena sinus. Lineage (NCBI taxonomy): Eukaryota > Metazoa > Chordata > Mammalia > Artiodactyla > Phocoenidae > Phocoena > Phocoena sinus. The sequence goes on along the minus strand of NC_045771.1, from coordinate 65,955,373 downwards.
ATATGTTCTTACTGCTTAATCATTATTTCCCAGCGATTGTTAAACACTTAGTGTATCATCAGTCCCTTACTTTTATTATCCTCATTATTAAGAATTAATGATCTACATGGAAGTACTTCCCCCTGCCCCAACTCCCTTGTAGATTTATTTGAACTTTTTCCTTAATATAATCATTCCTATGACATTTGCCAACCTACTTTCATTGAATTATTTTGGAGAGCTCATAGAACACTTGGCAGAAATGCTTTGAGTCACAAATACAAAAGTAAACAACACACAGGGCACATTTCAACAGGCTTTGGCACCAGCTAAATAAACCAGTTGGAAGACACAATCTGCTGCTTGAATCTAGTACCTGATGACTAATGGAAAATTACAGAGCCTCACTTCTAACTTGACATTCCTATAGGGCATTAGTTTCACAAGAGATGGCATGCATATGTAATAAGTAGAACATCCCCCAAAAAATAAGCCCTATTAAAGACAATCATCTGTGAGACATTCTATTCATTTTGTTTTTCCTACTCCTGGCACTAGAACCTGGCTAGAGTAATTACATAGAGGTCATTGTTGCAAATATGCGTGGGAGAATTCTTTAATTAGGACTGTAAACTATTATGTTTTTGTCTAGAATCACTGAACTCACTATAGAATGAAAACTATATAAACTTTACTATGCAATCAACTGGGAACATAATTATGTGCAACAGACAGTGGGTTTCCATATTCCTTTTCCACTAAGAAATTGCCATAAAATTTACCCTGATGTATGAAAGGATATCACCTTCTTTTTAATCGAGTTTGGGTCCATTTCTTTTGATCTCCAATTATGGTAGATATTCTGTTGTGTCCTTATGCTTATGTTTCCTGTTTGTTTTGTAAATTTTTCTAATTCTTACTCCAAGTCTTCAAAGTGAAAGTATTGTCTCTATTAGTTATATTTTTTAAGGTTGACTTCTTTCTTATATTTTTTATAAAATACATAATGCCAGTTTTATATTTCAAGATAAAGTGTATTTTTCTTTTTAGAGAGAATGTGTTGTACCTCTTTGTTTTTCTTTTGTAGATATCTGTGTTTTCTGGGTAGCTGCCTCAGTAGTTTCCTCAAAAGAGGGGGGTACAGAATTCTCCTGATTTTGAAGGAAAGAATCCAAGTTGAAAAGAGCAGAACTATACATACGTTTTGTGTAATGACAAAGAATAGCTTCTTAAGTATTAATTGTAAACTATTTTATACTTATATCATGTAGATTTTCTACAAATAATTTTAAGCATAGTTACATAGATTGTTGAACCTCAACATTTTGTCCACAGTATCTGAAAACAGGTGGCTTAAAAATGGTCTTAAAAAACAAACCAAAAAATACTAAAGGATTTCTTATTGAATATTAAGACCCAGGTGCCAACAGATGATATGGTTTATAATAATTGTTGGCATACTTGATTATATAATTTTTCAGTGAAAATGACTTCTTTTCCTCTTGACACAAATCATTGTAAAGTTCCACTGACCTGTTTTCCACACTGGAATCTCACATAGAACCTAGATGAGAAATTACAATACATTCACAATAATTCCCCCAATTGATATTTTTTCACATAATAGTAAAAATTAATTTCATTTTCACAAATTATCTCAGGAAAGAATTTTTGATCACCATGGTGGTTGTAGACCTATGAAATTGCTAACAACATATATACCAGCCTAGACATCTCTCAGGTGCAGCAAATGGGCAGATAGACTGTGTGTTCTTCCAAAGTGAAAACTGTAGCCTTGTAAGAATAATTCTTTGCCTGTTTTCCAAATTAATGTTTGAATTAAAATTTTATTCACATATTTTAAGGAATATGGATGTTCTTCTTTTATTACAGTGTTTCATTCACCCTTTAAAAGCTTTTCACAGGTTGAAGTCAGAAGGTACTTAGCTTGTATAAGTGCAAAAGGCAAGGGACCTAAAATTCATTTTTATCAGGAAGTTTAAAAAGTAATTTTATCTCAGACCACATTGCCAGAAATAGCACAGGTAAACAATACATAGCTGTTGAATGAATAAATGAGTATCAAGGAAGGAAAAATATTTACTCTCCTTTGAACCATATATATTTTATCCAGTTAAATGGTTCTAAAGCCTGAGATACAGAAAACTAACTAGCTCCATTCATCAATATTATTTAGTCTTTCATTATTACTAATTATCCCCATTTGTATTGGCTCATTTATTGTCTACTCCCTCCCCACCGGTAGCAAGTCTTGCCCCCCACAAAACATTTTACTGCCCTGAGGTCTTGTAAGCATTTGAACTTCTTCATAAGACGCGAAGGATACTCTAAAAAAATGAAGGAACTAAGGAACCAATTATAAACTATAGAATGATAATAAGACATTATATAATAACATGCTAATTAATAGCCATTCAGGAGGACTCATTAAAGTGAACCTCATGGTCTGTCTATAGCGCTTTGTTGATAGATAGCACCTGTACTGTAGAGGGGCTATCTTCCCCTTCTTAGCTGGAACACCCAGCATCTGGCAAACATTTTTCCTCCTCCGTTTCCTCCACCTCCCAGTGGAAAAGGGGCTATTTATTTCACGGACACTGATTTTAAGATTAAAAATTCATGTGATTGTAATTTAAATTTCTCAATATTCTACTGCTCTCCTTTTCTGTGTACTGCCATCCCACAAGCCTCTTCTCTCTAAAGCTTCATCTTCTTGTTGTATAGCTCACTGACTATAAATCAACATATTTATATAGATTGAGCTGGAATGCTCTCTCAAAACATTTAAATTTACATTCACAAGTTCATTTACATCAAAAAAATTTTTAATTTACACTAAAAATACTCACAACATTTTGGTGCAGTAGAAATGCCTTGAAAGTGCTCTCCTTGCTTTCATTAAACTGTAATACACTGTAAGGTGTATTACAGTTTAATGAATGTTGTTTTCTGAGTTAGGAGAGCACAGGCCCATTACATGTAATTGAACCACACTGAATTGAATAGGTTGGTTTAATTCATGGAATCAGTACTGATAGATCTGCTGGGAAGACCCACCAAAATTATTTTATCAATTGTAGAATTGCATATGATATAATGGAGACCATAATAGACTCCAGATTTAGAAGATGTAACTTGATGAACAAGCAATCTGGTTAAAGGTCATTTTTAAATAAATAATACTACTGATCCAATGTCAGTAGCATATGTACGCATAGCTGTTCTTCCTGATACAGGGATCATTTACGTTAATTCACTCTCTCTCTCACACACACACACACTGTCTTAAGATTTAAGAGGTATGAAAAAGACTGAAATTAGCTGATGTATAAAGGAACCAAAGTCTTATTAGCATACTGCTCTTACCAACTAGTTAATTCATCATTTATACTCTAAAATCTTTCCTACGATTATTTAAAAGCCTAAATAATCAAACTTCAGTCAGAATGTTTCATGTTCTAAGTATTATCCATATTTTGGTATGGATATTAAGTGGTCTATTTATTTAAAAATAAATGGTCAATATATTTTCATCATAACATTCAGATTAAAAGTACCATGTTGCATTTAAAATGTCATGCAGAAAAAGAGTTTATCAATTGTTAGAGAACACATCAGCCCATAAGTGTTGTCACTTTAAGTTTACTTCAGCATATTGTGGGTTTTCTTACCATGACATGTTTATACATAGGTACAGACTGTTAACTTGGTCATTACTTCCATTAATAAGGGGATTTTAAAATAATTAATTATTGCTTCTTAGATGCAGTATATGGTAGTTTGAAAGCAAGAAAAAACAAAAGAGTGGCTATTTTCATGCTTATGTAATCCCGTATCAGGAGAAAACAGAGTGACTGGAAAACACAGGGCTGAAGATTCAGACAAATAAGAGTCTGAATCCAGATTTGTGGATATATGTATGTATGTGTACATGAATGTATTAATATATGTATGCAGTAGTCCCCTTACACTTTATGAGGTTGATGCTGCACTTTAATAGGTACATGCCTCTTGGGGATGTTGTGGTAAATATTTTGTCTCTAACATAAACATTGTAATATTTTACTTTTTTATATGGGTAAAGTAGAAATATGTTATGACACATGACTTTAGACTTAAAATTAAATACCAACATGACCTCTTGTACTGTCAGTGAAAGATATCATTGTCCAACCAATGGATGGTGAGTGGCCTTTAAGTCCCTCCTCATCAGTCTGCAATGACTCTATGAGGCTGATTTGCTTTAATGTCTTTGAGAATGACCTCATTTTAGCATATTTTACTTAGTACGCATATTTTAGCCTGTTTTACTTGATATGAATATGCATGCTGAATTAATTAATATTTGTTATCCAATCCTTTAATGCTTTTTTCTTTTATTCATTTATAATTCCCATTTTAAATTTAATTTTTATCATTTTAATGAAAATTTGTTTTATTAAATAATAACTTTACATGGTTTACTAATGACTATAAAGATTGCATCAGCACATTGAACAAAGAGTCACAGAAATCATTTCAAGAATGTCATAGCATTCCTAGAGGTATGGGCAGTTTATGAATAGTTTCTTTCTGAAAAGAGAAATTAGAATATAGAGGCATAATTTATAAATTTGTTCTTAGTACAATGGCCGGTGGAAGAATTTTTTACCAGTAGTCTTTTCCCAGACTTTGCTATACCCACAGACCACAATTAATTTATCTGAGGCCCAGTCTCTAGACAGTGCTTTCCCGTAGAACTTTCTGCAGTGATGGAAATGTCCTTTATCTGTACCATCTAATACGACAGCCACTAGCCACGTATGGGTACAGACACTTAAATGGTGGATATAGTGGAGATGAATTTTAAATTTTCTTTAATTTTAATTTATTTAAATATAAATAGTCACACGTGCCTAGTGGCTATTCTGTTGGACAGCACAGCAGCACTTAATCTTTTTTGTGGTGTTCAGCAGAGGGGATGTTTTTAATGATTGCATTTTGACCCTTACTCCGATAAATTGTATTATTGTGGTTCATTGGGTTGCAAGCAACAGAAGTCAACTTTGAGTAACTTAAATTAAGAGGAGCATATATTAGAAGGGTATTAAGTTAATTCGTGGATTAAAATATGAATTGATCAACTAAGCTTCAGAAAGGCAGACAAAAAGTCCTCTCCAAGGACCTCGGTATTAGTAACCTGAGACTTTTAGAGGGGCTGCTGTTAAAGGGACTAAGCTTTAACAATCATCCAGAAAGAATCTTACTGTCTTCGTGGATCAAGTTAGCTTAATGACAGTTTTCACATGATAATTTTTAATCATAAAATAGTACATATTTATTTACTATTACATACAAATATATTACATAACATCTTTTTTCCTTATTATTTGACTATGGAATAGAATTTGGTTTCCCAACTTAAAAATATTAATTATGTTAAATAATAATGTACCCATCTGTTTAAAATTTAGTTAATTCATTTTCCCCCTAGATTAGTAGTTACTCAAAATTTAAAATATAAGGCTGAAATTGAAGAATAATTAGATGTGCAACTGGTATGCCATATTTTTGATCTGAAGATAAACTATACTCCAAAGAATTCTTTTTAAGTGGAAAAAGAAGGACACTGATATAGATAAAATTTTATCTAAAAATATTACTTTAAATTTTTGAAAATTCAGTGCATGCATTTATATTATTAAATATCTTCTCTCACATCAGGAGGCAAATTACTGTCATTTGGAAAAATACCAGTTCTTAAACTCATATATTACAAGTGAAATACATGTTAAAGAATATACTTTTCTATACTTCGGAATGTTTCCTCTGCTTTTAAAGTGCTTTTTTGTCTGGAATTATCTGTTCAGATCATTGTAGAAGAACTATACAAGAGCTCAATTACTGCGTGTTTGTGGTGTGTTTAAGGGACAGATCACTTATCTGGTATAGAACTGAGAATCTGAGATATGTTTGTGTCTGACATGTGAAAACATACGTGTAACTGATATTTTTGGGAACTGGCTTAGTAAATTCTCAGATAAATTGTGTAGTTGAAGGTCTGTGTTAAATCTGCTGAAAACCCAACAATTTTAAAAATTAAAATTCTAAAAATTGTTAGAGCACTAGCTTGCTAATAAGTTAATGATGAATAAATTTGGTAGAAAATTATATATTTAGGGTCATTAACAAATTAAAATATTTACGAATTACTGACGCTTTATTCTTAATTTTTATATGCATCAGAAAATTTAGAGCATTCATGCAAAGGGAGACCAATTTATGTAATATGACTTGTCTTAAGTTCAGCCTTACTTGGACAACAGCATCATATATGAAGAGAAAAAAGACCAGTTTATTCTAGAATTAACTTAAAGAGACTTTTAAAAGTACTAAATTTGACTAAGTTTAAGTAAAATTGCATATTAGCGGCATTTAGCTTATATTTTCTGATGCTAACAAGTGGATGGGAGTTTAGGAATAACTTCAGATTACTTTTTTTCATGCATTCATTCAACAAACAGTTACTGAGTTCCTTCAATGTGCTAGATACTTTTCTAGATAATAAGGGTACAAAAGTAAACAGAACAGATTCTCATTTTCATGGAGCTTATATGTAGGGAAAAAAAACAATAAAAATCAATATACTAAAATGTTGAATACTGGTAAGTGCATTGGAGGAATATAAACCAAGATAAGAATAAAAGAATGATGAAGAATGATGATATTTTTATACAGACGTTTCTGAGAGGTTGGTGTGCCAATGGGGACCTGATTAAAGGGAGGGAGCCAGCTATGTGATTATCTGGAGGAAGAACATCTTACAGAGGAATAGCAATGGCTCTGAAGTAGGAGCATGTGAAGCATATCTCAGCTTAGGGGTTACCCAGTGTGCCTGGAGAAGAGAGACCAAGGGGGCAAGAATCAGTACCCAGGTCAGAGAACTAGCATGGGTTCAGCTCACCAAGCACTGTTATTATTGGCTCAGTATAATGGGAAGCCATAAGAGGATTAAGAGTAGAGAAATTATATCATTTGGTTTACATTTTAAAAGAATCACTATGGCTGCTATGTGACAAATAGATTGTGGGGTACAGCCAGAACAGAAGTAAGTTGCCCAGTTAGGAAGCTTATAAAGTAGCCCAGGCAAGAGGTGATAGCTTGCATTAGAGTAGTAGTGATGGAAGTGGTGATTAATGGACAGATTTCAGACATATTATGAAGGTGAATCAATAGGATTTGCTGATAGCTCACACATGGAAGGTGGGAAAAAAGAGAAAGATGACTCTATTGTGTCTTTTTCTTATTCTCTCTCAACTCTCTTCTTTCTTTAGTTATCCATCCTCCCTCTTATTTTTACCCCAATTCCTCCTTTCTTCTCTCTCTCTCACTTTTACTCTCACATATACCTTATCTTTAATTTTCTCTTCTCTCCTGCATTTTCCTCCCCTCCTCCTGCTTTTATGTCTTCCTCTTTATCTTTTCCATCTTTTTTTCTCTCTTTCTCTCTCTCATTATTACTTTAAATCTAATTCTGTTGACTGTGTCATAAATGCATTGTAGAGAGCCAGAGCTGGGAGACCTGTAAGAAAGCTTTTCATGACTAGTATGGCGAGCAATACATATGGGTAAGTGATTAGACTTGGGATTTGAAGGTTGAGCTAACTACATTTACTGATGGATTGAGTATAATAGGTGGGGTAGGTAGGTAAATCATAAATGACTCCAAGGATTTTGCCCTGAGACAAGTGTAAATTGTGGTATCATCAACTGAAACGGAGAAGCAGGTTTAGCTGGGGATTATGAATGGAGATAAGATTCTTTCTTTTTTTTTTTCTTTTTTCTTTAACATGTTCATTTTGGCATACCTATTCAACATCAAGTGGAGATGTAGGGTAGTCTGGAGCCTAGGGGAGGGAGAGATCAAAGCTGGCCACATTGATTGAGTTATTGTAGCAGACACACCCTAGGGTGGCCCCTATGAGTAATGCCATTGTTAGATCCCCTTTCCTGGAGAGTAGGTGGAACCTGTGACTTGCATCTGAAAAATAGACTCTGACAAAGGTGATGGAATATCATGCCCATGATTATGTTTTGTTATATAAGACTGTTTTACCAGACTGAAGAAAGAGATTCCCTTGCTGGCCTTGAATAAGCAAAAATCATGTTGTGAACTGTCTATGGATAAGGGCCACATGGCGGGCCACTGAAGGTGACCTCTAGGACATGAGAGCTGCCTCCATCCGACAGCTGGGCCCTAAGTCATACAGCTACAAGGGAATTAATTCTGCCAAAAACCTGGAGGAGTTTTAGAAGAAAATTCTTTCTCAGCTAAGTTACAGCTCAAGAGCTCAGCTGTGAACATAGCAGCCTGGCAGACATGTTGAGTGCAGCCTTGTGAGAGTCTAAGGAGGAGACCCAGCTAAGCTATGCCTGAACTGCTCTCACACAGAAACTGCTAAGCTACTAAGTTTGTGGTAACTTGTTATGCAGCAATAGATAACGAATACAGTTGTCATGAACCATAGATGGTATTTGGTATGTAGAACTGGATGAAATCACTTAGAATATAATGTCCAACAACTATCAATCCAATACTGCTTATAGGTCACTTTTTAGTCAAATTTTTAAAGCATTTTACTGCTGTCTCTAAACCTAAAGTCTCTAAAGCCAAAGTCTCAGGAAAGAAAATCTTATTTGGCAAGTTTAGATGAAATGTCTAATCCATGAACTAAATAAATGTAGCCAGGAAGAAATCAGGGTGCCTAGAATAAACATATTGGCAAGGCCACCATCTCTGTGAGTAGGGGGAAGGGAAGTGCAGTTATCAGAGAAGAAAGCCATGAGCTTGGCAAACACCTCCACATTTGTCTGCAAATCTGTCCACTTTTCATGTTTTATTTCTTGGCTAATTCACTTAGGGTCTGTACCAATCAGAATTCTGGATAACGGTTTTTCTGTTACATATTTTTTGAGGAAGTTAAATTCGTTTTTAAAAGCCACATTTGTCGTAGTACTACGTATCTAGGGAGACCTTTGCATTGATGTTTTTAAAAGCTGTATGAGAGACCTGACATTCTCTGACATGTAGTACTTTTATTTTGCTTAATTATAAGAATAAAGTGCACATACCAGATGGAGAGCTGGCCATGTTTCTTCCTCCTTGACCTATAAAAAAAAAAGATCAGGCTGCCTTAGTAAAATGTACTTGATCTTCCAAAATGTGGACATTCATAAAATGCAACAACACTCTCAATTTCCACAGAGGTCGAAGAAGGATAATCTATTTAGCAGGAGGACTGGCTGATAACACAGCCCCATCTCTCTGAGTATTACTATCACTCTATATAAGGTTTATTAACACTGTCATTGGCTCTCTGCTCAAATCTTCTATGAGAATTTTTTCTTTGGCCACAATCCAGGAAGGGGCAGGTATACATGACCAAGAAGTCCTTGCCTCCTGGCCTCAGTGATATGATCCTGAAGTATATTTGTGACTCAAGCTGGATCATTCCAATTTTCTCTTGGGCCAGTGAGTGGTGGAAGGTTTTGGACTTGGAATACGCAGTAACAGTTGATTTAGTTAACTGTGGGTGCCAAAGAGGGACATTATAAGGAATTGGTGCTGAGGTTATTCTCTCAGGATGGCCTCACAGAACTCTATGAGGAAGGAGAGGATACTGGTTTGTGGAGAAGGCTGAGGTACTGGTGACATGGAGGTGGCGGTGGCAAAGCATAGATCAAAATAACTTTTGTTTCAGAGAAAGGGAACAGCTCTTGACCAAAGGGTGTAGGCCCCAGAGTATGTATGGGTTGGTCATCTAATCATTCTTCATCTTATGAAACAGAAACATCTAAAAAAATTAAACTGTCATATACCTTAACTAATAGGTCAAAAATTCTTTTAGTTTCTTTAGAATAAAGGAGGATTGTCTCAAATTTTGTCCACCTGGAAATTATTTCAGTGAAAGCAGAACATTAATTCATTTTCATGAATAGTTTTCTTTTTTGTGTGAAATTCTCATCAATTAATTTAAATGTCCATTTAACAATGCTAAAGGAGTATGTGGTAAAATTAACCCTAAAGTTGAATTTTTAGGTTTTCTTTCTAAATAGTGAGATTTTCAGTGTCTTTAGAATTCTTCATTTTACTTTGTCATAGTTTAGAAATTTTTGAAATAAATAATGAAGTCATAACCAGAAATATAATCTTTAGTTTGAAATACTCCTGAACAAGGGAGGGACATCAGCAAAATGGCTGTATAGGAATTTCCATGGCCTGTTTTTACCTAGCAACATCAATTTGAGTAACCATCCACACATGAAAGTAACTTCATAAGCGCTAAGGATACCAGGTGAGTGATTTCAGGCCCCTGGCTCATCCCAGCACCTGCTTTCTCCAGGATATCAAAGAGATATGTGCACTCCTACATTCACTGCTGCTTTTATTCACAATAACAAAGACATAGAAACAACCTAAGTGTGTGTTCATAGATGACTTCGAATCTATGATGAACGGGTAAAGAAAATGTGGTATATATACCACATGTGGAATATTATTCAACCATTTTAAATAAAGGAAATCTTAAGTTTTGTGATAATGTGGATGAACCTTGAGGGCATTATGCTAAGTGAAATAAGTCAGAGAGAGAAAGACAAATACCATATGTTGTCACTTGACACGTAGAATCTAAAAACGTTGAACTTAAAGAAATGGAGAGTAGAATGGTATTTGTCAAAGGCTGAAGGGGGTGGGAGGGGATGTGAGATGTTGGTCAGAGTATATACATTCAGCTATAAGATGAATAAATTCTGGGGCTCTAAAGTACAGGCTATAATTACCAGGGTATATTATGTAGTATGTGACAACTGAAATGTGATAGTACTGGACAGAGCAAGAAACCGCTGAGTCATTCTCTCAGCCTAAATTACCAGGTGATTCTGCCCCTTAGAGGAATACCCAAAATTCAAACTCACATGGAAAGTGTGGTCAATGATGTTTGTGTTGAATAATGTCTTATACCCTACACTGAGGGATTTGAATTCTTTCAAGCTCCGTACTGTAAGTGTCTTAACTTATATTATCCAGAGTGCCTGATTATGTTCACTTGGTTTGGATATTATGCCAATTTTATGTTATCAAACTGAAGCTGAGATCAATGATATTTTCATCATTTTTGTCCTTCTCAGGTTAGTATAAATATCCTAAATCATCATAGATAATTGACCTTTATATCTTTCAAAATATATCTATTATATAGTTGATTCATAACTTAGAATTCCTTTTAGGCATTCACTTTCTTGATAAATCTATGCCAGATTGCTCCCTGGGTTTTTAGTTAGAGCAGTTTCAGGTGTAAGATATCACAGGCCATCCCTGATTCCCTACAATATAATTTTAAAATCAAAGTCATGAAAGTGTGATACAACCCTGTCATTGTCAACTTTTAAAGAAAAATAAAGGATTTCTTCTCTTGCAAATGCATTGTTAATTTCTGTAAATTATAATCAGAATTAGGCATTCACTTTGCTTAACTATTCAGCGTTGAGTAGAATGTTTTCATTTATTATTATCTTTGAAATTTATTTTATTGAAGTATTGTTGATTTACAGTGTTGTGTTAGTTTCTACTGTACAGCAAAGTGATTCAGTTATACATATATATATATATATATATACATTCTTTTTCATATTCTTTCCATTATGGTTTATCACAGGATATTAAATATAGTTCCCTGTGCTATACAGTAGGACCTTGTTGTTTATCCACTCTATATATCATAGTTTGCATCGGCAAATCCCAAACTCCCAATCCATTCCTTCCCCTCCCCTTCCACCTTGGCAACCACAAGTCTGTTCGTTACATCTGTGAGTCTGTTTCTGTTTCGTAGTTAAGTTCTTTTGTGTCATATTTTAGATTCCACATGTAAGTGATATCATATGGTATTTCTCTTTCTTACTTAGTATGATAATCTCTAGGTCCATCCATGTTGCTGCAAATGGTATTATTTCATTCTTTTTTATGGCTGAGTAGTATATCATTGTACATATGTCCACATCTTCTTTTTCCATTCATCTGTCGATGGACACTTATTATAGGTTGTTTCTGTGTCTCGGCTATTGTAAATAGTGCTGCAGTGAACATTGGCATGCATGTATCTTTTCAAATTTTATTTTTCTCTGGATATGAATATTTTAATTTATTAATCTTTCATCCATTAGATCACTGATTGTGACACCAAGTTAAAATGTAAAATTCACATGTCACATGTGCATTGATTCTTTAAACCTCATAATGCTTTATGTAAGTTTTTCAAAATGAAAGACCTATTTGAATATTAATATTTTGTGTGATATTCCTAAGTTGTTTTGTTGATTATAACACAATTAAAGAGAACTGTCTACCTTTACCAAGCCAGTATTCTCCTTTATATTTTCTTTCTTTTCCTCTCTTATTTCAGTTCCTTAGTTTTCTTGCTCATACATTTAGGTTGAACCATGTGAAATTACAATTTCTGTCATTTCTTTCATCTGGCTTAAATTAATATAAGAGAAGTTACAATAGAAAATGAATAAATGTTTATGATACCAAGAGTATTTGTCTTTGAAGATTCAGTGAATAATACCACATGTCAAATTTTTTCTTGGGAAAAAAGATAACTTGGAATTTCCAGACAAACATTACATTTAGCTTCATCAATATAAACATTATACATAGCTTCACCATGATTCTAAGATCAATTCATCTGAGGTTAATCATGTTGTAGACATTATTATTATCCATTAAATAGCATTTATCGGGCTTCCCTGGTGGCGCAGTGGTTGGGAGTCCGCCTGCCGATGCGGGGGACACGGGTTCGTGCCCCGGTCCGGGAGGATCCCGCGTGCCGCGGAGCGGCTGGGCCCGTGAGCCATGGCCGCTGAGCCTGTGTGTCCGGATCCTGTGCTCCGCGACGGGAGAGGCCGCAGCGGTGAGAGGCCCACGTACCACAAAAAAAAAAAAAAAAAAAAAAAAAAAAAAAAAAAATAGCATTTATCTTACAAAGAAAATGTAATATTTCTCTCTGAAAGCACAGAAAGCATATTCCTTCTTGATTAATTATTTTGTCCGTAAAGTTTGATGTATGACCAGTCATTCAAACTACTGAATTGTGAATTCTGTGTAAAAATTTCTAGTTATTATACAAGTGACCTACCTTGATAGGATGATTCTGTAATGTTTTCTTCTTGCTTTATAAAGTCAAGTTGTAAAACCTGTAGGCTTGTAGATAAATAAATAATAATAATATGCTGCAATTATATTTTGTGTTAATATGAAATAATGAATAACTAGGTACCTCACTCTTTGTTAATATTTTGTTCTAACATGATGGACTATTATACAGCAGTGATGCAAACAAAATGGAGTCAGTATTAAAAACAGTATCTAATGTCAGTATCTTGTACTCTAGTCAGATTAGGATTGACAGAAATTTTTTTTAACTGAAAGTAGCTTTAGTTCTTTTTTTAAGTACTGAAACTATTGGTAGATGTACAAAACCATTGGGGATTTGGTGGCAGATACTCAGGTATCAAGACAGATAAGAGAACGCAATGTAAATACAGAATTAAAGGGAACAGAAATTTTTAGTTTTTAAGAATATTGTTTGAAGTTAGGCTGAACAATAGCAGGAAGTATGTCTTTAGTGATCCTTCATAATATGTTTTTAAAAATTACATTATGGAAATGGAGTGAACATAGTCACATTGGCTAACTAAGTTTCTTAAGTATTTTTCAAAAATGAGCCTTATAGATATTGGCTAAATTGTGTTTTGGTGGGATTAAAGGAAAAGAAGATACAAAATTAGGCCACTAGTTTAATCTTTATCTTGTAGAGTAGAGGTCTATGGCAATTTTATTCTATCACAGGAAAATTACCTTCCATTCCTCCTTTGCTACCTTTTTCCTTTCTTCCCTCCCTTTCTTCCAGCCTCCCTCCCTCCTTCATTTCTTCTTTTCTTCCTTCTCCTTTTGGTGGAATTAAGACAAAGGGGGAAAATGAGTTGAGTAGGAGAGACGGGAAGTGCTCTTAATACCACAGACAATTTCAATAACAAAACAACAATCTTAGAGACAGGGGAAGATTTGTTAATACCTTCACCCATGTGTTATGGAGGTCTTTTCTCCCCAGTGATGCTGTTTGTGAGATGATAATGATCTATCTTAGATATCCTTAGTGTTACCCTGTCTATCATTCTCACTGTAAGGCTCTTTATCCAATTTCACAGCTGATAATTTCTAGTTTGTAAACCATTGGTTATCAGTTAAAAGAAATCATCCATAACTAACACTTTGGCTAGTGTAATTAATCTTTATATAGTTTAATCCCTATTTGATGAGGTGATCTGCATCAAAGAATGGAGTGCTTATTCCAAATCATACCCTTGGCCCTTGGTGTACTGATAATCAATTTTTACTGTCATTATAGTCATCTAGAAGAAAGGGGTGAGAAAATGATGTATCTCACATATAGGCCATCATTCATCATGTTGCAAATCATACTGATTCACTAAATGAGGAATTCTGAATTCTTCACCTTCCTATGCAAGGTCAATTCTGGATATAAAATAACAAGGAACAATTAAGAATAATAAGTGAATAATGACAAAAGTATTAAAGATTAGTCTTTGTTTAATTTATAATCTATAACATATTATATTCCAACTCTTAATTCACTTATACCAAAAGTATATACCAAATTATTATATGTAGTAGAAAATATATAGTAAACCTTGCTTAAGAATCTATAAAAATTCTGTGGCTACTCCAAGATTGGATATGTCATTACTTTAAACCAGTGGCTCTCAATGGGGATGATTCCTTCCCTTCGGGGACATTTGACAGTGTTTAGAGATATTTTTGTTTGTCATAACTTAGAGTGTACTACTGGCATCTACTAGGAGGCCAAGGTTGCAGCTAAACATTCTATGATGCACAGAATAGCCCCTTTTAACAAAAAATTATCTGGCCCAAAATATCAGTGATGCTGAGGTTTTGAAATCCTGATTTAAACAAATATGCATTAAGTACTTCCTGTGTGCTCGATATTGTGCTTAGGAATATTTGGGGATACAAAATATGCCAGGTAATCAATACATTCAAGAAGCTTGAAATCTCAGAGAAGAATTGAGTTCCAAGTCCAAATAATGATGATGATGATAGCAAATTGAATAATATATCACAAAAAGACAAAATAAAGCCATAAAGCCTCAGTAGAGCCCAACTAACACTTTCTTGGGAGCTTAGTTTTACAAAGATTACAGCAGTTATTTTTTTTTTTTCATTTTCTCAAAGTAGATAATTTTTGTACAAGGTTACAAAATATTAAATGTACAGAAGAGTACTCACTGAAAAATAAATTTCCCTTATCACCCTGACCACAACTTCATTTTCCCGAAGGCGATATTATTTCTATTTTTTTAATAGATTCTATCCACGGTTTTCTATTCCTTTAAAATAAATATATATCACATTGTATGGATGCATTATAATTTATTTAATCAGATCCCTATTGAAAAATATTTAGATTATTTCAATTTTCTGTGATTGCTAACAAAGCTGAGATGAATATATTCTTGTGTACAACTGAGTGTGTATCTGGAAGATTGGCTAGAATTAGAATTTTGGTTTCAGAATTTACATGAAATTTTTATTTTGAAATTTTTTTTCCAAAATACCCCCTGTGGTAGCCAGTCTCCAAGGTGATTCCCAGTTATCCTTTTGTCCTGAAATACGTGCTTCTGTGTAGCCGCCTCCTACATTGAACAGTGCTGACCTATGTGACCAATAAGATATGGAGAAAATGATATGTGATTACAGAGCCTAGTCATAAAAGACATCACAACTTCCACCTTGCTTTCTTTTGGATCTCTGGCTGTAGAGGAATCCAGACGCCATGTCATGAGGACACTCAAGCAGCCTTGGGAGAGGCTTATATTTAGACGAACTGAGGATTCCCACCAACAACAAGCACCAAATTGCTAGCCAGGTATGTGAGTCACTTTTAAGAGTGGGTCATTCAGCCATCATCAAGCCTTAAAATGACTGCAGCCCTGACCAACATCCTGGTTGCATCCTTGTAAGGGACCCTGAGCCAGGACTGCCCAATGTAAGCTGCTCCCAAATTTCTAATCCAGAGAAACTATCAGAGAAGATAAATGTTTATTGTCATTTTTAAGCTTCTAAGTTTTGGGGTAATTTGTTATGTAGCAGTAGGTAACTAATACACTCTTCATGGAAGTTGTTCCAATTTATACTTCCAATAAGAGTATGAGAGTACCTGATTTCTTCTATCTACCCTTTCTAACACAGTGTGGTATCATTTTTTTTAATGCTTTACAATGATAAATGATAACATGTCATTGTCAGTTGAATTGCACTTTTTTAGTGTGATTGAACATATTTTCAAGGATTATTTAGGAATTATTTAATTCAATATGGTGTCTATTCACATACCTTGCTCATTTTTCTACTAGGTTGTTGGTTGTTTTCTTATTTAGTTTTAGGAACTTTTCATATATTGAGAAAATTTGCAATTTTTATGTGATACAAGTTGCAAATGTTTTTATCTCCTTTGGATTTTTTAAAAATGATTTTTCAAATAAAGACATTAAAAAATTTTTGTAGTAAAAATTTTCAACACTTAAAAAATGATTTCTGGGGCTTCCCTGGTGACGCAGTTGTTGAGAGTCTGCCTGCCAATGCAGGGGACATGGGTTCGTGCCCCAGTCTGGGAAGATCCCACATGCTGTGGAGCGGCTGGGCCCATGAGCCATGGCCGCTGGGCCTGCGCGTCCGGAGCCTGTGCTCCGCAATGGGAGAGGCCACAACAGTGAGAGGCCCGCAGTGTACTGAAAAAAAAAAAAAAAAAAGATTTCTGGACTTTGTGCCACGTTTTTATTTATTTATTTATTGGCTGTGTCGGGTCTTTGTTGTGGCATGTGGGATCTTCATTGCGGCATGCGGGATCTTTTTATTGCAGCACACGGGCTCTTCATTGTGACGTGTGGGCTTCTCTCTAGTTGTGGCATGCAGTTTTCTCTCTCTAGTTGTGGCACGTGGGCTCCAGAGCACGTGGGCTCAGTAGTTGCGGCATGCGGGCTTAGTTGCAGTAGGATCTTAGTTCGTTAACCAGAGATTGAACCTGCATCCCCTGCATTGGAAGGCGAATTCCTTACCACTGGACCACCAGGGAAGTCCCCGTGCCACATTTTTAAAACTCATCCCATTTCTGAAGTGACTTTCAAAATCCTACCATGGATTTTCTAGTACTTCTTGGTATCCTTTTTTATATTTAAATACTTAATTCATTTGGAGTTTATTTTCTTTTAAGGTGTAAGGTAAGGATTCTGCTTAATTTATCTTCTTGTTCCAAATAGTCATTCAAGTTGTTGAAACACGAATAATTATGAACCAACCTTTTTCCTAATTTGAAATGTTTTCTCTCTTTTATACTAAATTGCATTTGTATTTGGATGAATTTCTGGTCTTAAATATATCTAGTATATTCTGCTGGTTGCACTCTCTACCTACATTATGTTACTGTAGGGCTACATTGTTTTCATGATATACTAATTTTCAGAATGATTCTCACTCTATTTACTCATTCACTTCAATATTTACTGAGCACTTGCTGTATGCCAGATGTTTTAAGTGTTCAGGAAAAAGAGTTTCTATCTTCGTGAAAATACACTTCCTAATGGAGAAAACAATCAACCCTAAAACAAATCAATCTATGATATGAAGAAAATAAATCAGTATAAATCCTATATTTTATGTAGGATTTTCAATGATAGTTTCTCTGAGGAGGTGACATTTGATGTGAAACTGTGATGGATGTGATTTTATAGAGTAAAAGCATTGCTGGCAGATGGGACAATGTGTGCAAAGCTGATAGGTGCTTAAAATGCATATTTGAGGAATATTACTGGAGAAAAGTGAAAAAGTAGGGCAGTGGTAGAAAATACGTTCAGAGAAATATTCAGGTCCTAGAATGCCTTGTAGACCATGTGAAGAACTTTGAGTTATAAGGGTGTAGAAAAGCCATTGAAGCAGGTCAGTGATGGGATGGGATCTGATTGATGCTATATGAGGAACACTCATTGTTGTAGGGAATAGAGTAATGGGTGGGAGGGGGTTGAGTGAGAGGAGGGCAAGAGTGGAAGCAGGCAGTCCAGTTAGGGTATTTCAGTAGCCCAAATGAAAGATGATGGTGGCTTGGGCCAGCCATGGTGGTGGCAAAGGTGCTCTGAATCCAGTAAAAACTTGTGGAACAGCTGGTGTAATTTGCCATAGAATCAATTTGCCTTACTAGAAAAAAAATCCTATATTTATTTTAGTAGACACACATTAAAATTATAAATTGACATAGGCAGGATTACTATCCTTGTACTCTTCAGTACTTTTTTTTAACTCAGAAATGTAAAATGTATTTTCTATTGATTTACATCCACAGTAACTTTAAAATTCCCTTCATAAACATCTTTCTCATTCCTTGTTCCTTTTTGGTCTTTTTTGTTGTTCTTGTAAATGAAGTTGTATCCTTTATAATATCTTGTAACTGGTTGTGAACGAGCATCGACTGCCAGACATGTGAGAGAACAAGTGTTCATACTGTTCCTGCCTGCAGGAACCTGATCATTGTGGAGCAGAGAAGAGCCATCCCTGATGTGCTCTGTCTGAATTCCTGACCCACAGAATCTATGAAGATAATAAATAGTTGTATGGAGTAATTTGTTACACAGCCATGAAAACTGGAACAGAAGTGCATTCTCTCTCTTCAGTTTATAGGATTCAGTGAATAGAAGTTGGATCCCCTTATTTTGAATTGGATCCCCAATTATTTTTATGGAGGTATAACATTGGAAAAATGAACCAAATGTAAATATACAGGTCAATGAATGGCCACAAATGAATACTTGAGTGACCAACATCCAGGAAAAGAAGCCATGCTCAAAAATGACTTATCTATGTTTTTTTTTTTCTTCCATTCATCCTTGCCTTCTACCACGAGGTACAGGAAGGTTCTCACTGCTTGCCCACTTACTCTTTCTCCCTTATTGTAAACAAATAATATTTGGTTTTGTATCTCAGAATGAGATGCTTATATTTGGAGAAATGTATTCTACCAGCAGGGTCAGGGATATACAGCTGGGTGTAACCATTCTCCACATTTTCATGCATTCTGCTTGACCTATGCTACTTTTGGCAGTCCTTTAATCTGTTCTGTTATTTTGTGGCAATGAGGTTCATATATCTGTTCTTTCCTAACATTTTTTGAGGGGGGCAGTGATTTCTGATAAAAGAATAGACAGACATTGGAATTATTTATTTAAGTAATAAACTTTATTTAAACTTTTAAAAACCTTTATTTAAACTTTTAAAAATGGCATTTCTTGTGGTATAGCATGTAATCTTGGCCTTGAAAAGTGGATAGGATTTTGAGAGGTGGAGAGGACAGTGAAAGGGGTGCACTTAGGGATAATTGTACAGGATAAGAACAAACAAAAAAGCATGGTGTACAAATATAGTTAACAACCTATTACTAGGTATTGAAAATGAGTTCAAATTATATTACAAAGCTATAGTAATAAAAGCAGTATGAGACTGGCATAAAAACAGACACATAGGCAATGAAACAGAATAGAAAGTCCAGAAATAAACCCATGGTCAATTAATTTATGACAAAAGAGCCAAGGATATACAATGGGGAAAGGAGAGTCTTGTCAATAAATGGTGTTGGAAAAACTAGACAGATACATGCAAAAGAATGAAACTGGACCCCTATCTTACACCATACACAAAAATAAGCTCAAAATATATTAAAGACTTGAACATAAGATCTGAAACCATTAAATTCCTAGAAGAAAACATAGTGGTTAAGCTTCTAGATGTCAATCTTGGCAATGATTTTTTGGATCTGACAACAAAAGCAAAGGCAGCAAAAGCAAAAATAAACAAGTGGGACTACATCAAACTAAAAAGTTTCTGCACAGCAAAGGAAACCATCAACAAATTGAAAAGGCAACCTACTAGTGGGAGAAAATATTCACTAATCATATATCTGATAAGGAGATTAATTTCCAAAATATATAAAGAATTCATATAACTCAAATGCAAAAAGAATCTGATTTTTTAAAATGAGCAGAGTATCTGAATAGATATTTTTCCAATGAAGACATACCAATGGCCAACAGGTACATAAAAAGGTGCTCAATATCACTAATCATCAGGGAAATGCAAATCAAGACCACGAGATATCACCTCACACCTATTACAATGACTATCATCAAACAGACAAGAGATAACAAAGATTGGTGGGGATGTGGAGAAAAGGGAACCCTTGTGCATTGTTGGCGGGGATGTAAATTGGTATAGCCACTATGGAAAACAGAATGGAGGTTCCTAAAAAACTTAAAAATACAACTACCATATGATCCAGCAATCCCACTTCTGGGTATGTATCCAAGGGAAATGAAAAGAGGGTATTAAAGGGATGTCTGCACTCCCATGTTCATTGCAGCATTGTCTACAATAGCTAAGACGTTGAAACAACCTAAGTGCCCATCAATGGATGAATGGATAAAAAAGATGGAGTATTATTCAGCCATGAGAAAGAAGGAAATCTTGCAATTTTTGACTACATGGATGGTTTTTAAGGGCATAATGAATACTAAGAGAAATTAGACAGAAAGAGACATACTGCATGTTATCATGTATGTATTGAATCTAAAAACGACACAAAAAATACATATAAACAGAGAATAGAAAAGTGGTTGCTAGGGGCTGAGGGGTGGGGGAAATAGAGAGAGGTTGATAGAAGGGTACAAACTTTCAGCTGTTAGATGAATAAGGGAGTAACGTCTGAGGACCTAATGTAAAACATGGCGACCACAGTTGATGATACTGTACCGTATAATTGAAATTTGCCAAGAGAGTTGAAGTTAAATGTTCTCATAAAAAAAGAAAGCAAGAAAGAAAAAACAAGAAAGGAATAAAATGAATTAGGAATATTGCTAGGCACCTGGAATAGGGGACTCCTATACTGACTTATCCTGTTCTCAAGGAGGTCAGAGTATGGAGGTAGCAGCAATCACCAGTGTTTGACTGGTCGTGAATGATCATGAGGATCAATTTAGTCTGGGGCCAAGTTCTAGTTGAATCTCAGTGTTACTCATTAACAAATGTGTAATTCAATTAACAAAGAAGACATTGTACATATTATATATGCCACAACTTCTTTATCCATTCAACTGTTGATGGACACTTAGGTTGCTTCCATATCTTGGTTATTGTAAATAATACTACAATGAACATAAGGGTGCATGTATCTTTTTATAATACTGTGTTAATTTTCTTTGGATAAATACCCAGAAGTGGACTTGCTGGTTCATATGGTGGTTTTATTTTTAGTTCTTTGAGGAACCTCCATACTGTTTTCCATAGTGGCTGCACCAGTTTACATTCCCACCAACAGTGCAAGAGGGTTCCCTTTTCTCCACATACTCACTGACATTTGTTATTTGCAGTCTTTTTGATAATAGCTATTCTGACAGGTGTGAGGTGATATTTCACTGTTGTTTCGATTTGCATTTCTCTGATGATTGCTCTGTTGAGCATCTTTTCATTGTCATATTATTTTATATTTCCACTGAGAGTGTTCAGAAGTTCCATTTGTTACACATCTTCATCATTATTTGTTAATTAGCTATTTTAGTTGATGTTAGCGTGGTATGTCATTGTTTTAATTTGCATTTCTCTAATGACTAATGATGTTTAGCCATTTTCTTATCCTTATTTGCTTATTATTCATATTTTTTCTTTTGGTGAAATGTATGTTCCATTATTTTGTTCCGTTTTAATGGGATTGTTTGATTTCTTATTATAGAATTTTAAGTATTCAATATATATGTGCAAAACATTCATTTATCAGCTACATGTTTCTCTACTAATGTCCTTTTTCTGTTTCCAAGTCCAATCCAAAATACTACAGTGTGTTTAGGCATCATGTCTCCTAGTTTCCTCCAGTCTATCGAATTTTCTCAGTAGTTTCTTGAGAGTTTTAAAGATTACTGATTAAATGTTTTGTAGAATATCACTCAATTTGGGTATAGCTGATGTTTTCTCATGATTAAACTGAGGTTCTGGGTCTTGAAGAAGAATACCACATAGAGGAAATGTCTTTCTCACTGCATCCTCTCAGATGCACATGATACCAACATATATTATCACTGGTGAGCTTAACCTTGACCACTTGTTTGACAGTGTGCAAGATTTCTCCCCTGTAAAGTCACTATTTTTCCCTTTCCATAGTCTCTTCTTTACAAATGAGTCATTAAATCCAACCCAGACTAAAAAGTAGAAGAATTGAGCTCACTTTTCTGGAAGGAGGAGTATAAAACATTTTGTGTAGGTGTTAAAATGACCATAATAATTAATACATAATTTTTGGAGGGGATACTTTGACACTATGTAACTATCCTGCTTCTCCTTAAAGTTTTGTCCTCTAGTTTTAACACTCATCAGTGTAACTTGTTTGCAGCAATTGTTACTGTTGTGTTCTTAATGGTGATTTTCTATTTCTCATACTTCTATATTTAATCTTTGGAATTCTTCTGTAAGGAAGGTTTGTTCTTTCTCTCCCATTTGTTTATTTAGTTTGTTCATTTAAAAGTTTGGAAAACTTTTTCTGATAAGATTCAGAGAGTAAATATTTTTGACTCTGAAGACTAGATTTTGAAGGAAAAATCAAAAGTACCTATTACTCTAATAACTTGCTCTATGACATTGTTCCAAACTTTGCAACCTTTTGTGATTCTGGCATCTGTGGTCTACTCTTAATTGTGTGTGTAAAAGAGCACTTGATAATAAGACGTATCTTTTTAAAAACTGAGACATTTGAACATTGTCTTCTGGATACATTTTAGTTAATGGAAGGTAAAATATGCTCTTGAGAGAACTTGGTGCTGTTTGAAGAGTTGACAATTGGAAGATACTTTTTCTTAGTGGAAACACAATCTCTTAAAACCTCAGCCAACTTCAGATGTGGACTCCTATATTTTATAGATGATAAAACTGATGCTTGGAGGACTTAAGTAAATTTTGTGAGGTCATATATAGGGTTAGGACCAGAATCTAGACTCTGATACTAGTGAGCTGTTTCTTCCATTATCCTTTGCTACCACATACAAGAAGAAATGACTTTGTCAGATAAAAAATGTAAAGTTAAGCTAGTCTTTTAAAATGCTTTACAACTATAATGATTTGAGCGACCATTACATATAATATTGGAAAAAGAAAATCCTTGTCTATTTGGTGATTATGTCTGCTCACTGCTGGGAAAGGTGGCAAGCAATAAAGAAGTGTACAGAAACAAAACAAGAGCTCTGGCTACTGTTTGTTTCAACAATTGTCAGGAAAGATGAATTAGTACAAATTCCCCAGAGGTGGCATGATATGTAAGACTAATAAAACGATACCTGATGATTCCCTTGAAGAATGAAAGAATAACCTCAAAGAAGAATCAGAATTAACAAGAAATGAGATCAATCTTTCACAGCACCATGAAGGTTAGAAAGATAAAGCTATAGTACTCCAAAAGCCATGAAATTACTTCTAAAGGCAATAATCGATTTAGTGGGAAACATTAGAAAACTACAAGTCAAAAACAACATCAACAAGAATGGTAATCCCTGGAGGTCACAACCATTGAACAAAATGCCTGCTAAATCCTGTTTCGCTCCCCCTGCTTCTCAGCTAAGATTGATTCTATGCTGAATTCTGAGCCTGAAACAACTGTTTCCTGAGAAGTCTTTTCACTTACTAAGAATTACCTTTCCTTCCCTGCTTTTTACAAAAAAGGAAGGGAGGGAAGGAGGGAGGGAGAGAGGAAGGAACGGAGGGAGAGAGAGAGGAAAAGAAGAGGGAAAAAAAGCTTGGCATTGTCCATTTTCTTCCTTATCATTTTCTTCACTTGACTAGTTGACCAAAAGACCTTCAATGAAATAGATTAGCTCAGCATTCTTGTGTTTCTCACAATACTATAATTGTGTAAATCATCACAAGTAATGATTTTCTTGATCATTTCAAGTCTTTTCTGAGTAATATGCATTGCTCTATGCTCTGATAATCTACATTGACTCTCTTCTCACATTCGATTTTCAATTGAAAATTTCAGTCCATAATTACTTATTAAGTTTGTACTTTGTTATGCCCTGTAGATACTGAGATGGAAGATCATCTCAGTATTCAAGCAAAAACTGATGTCTAGTTAAGTAGTTCCTTATTCCATTTGAGAAAATCTTTTTCCATGTGAGGTAGAAAAACTTTGGACATCGGCTGGGGAAGTGTAGCCAAGTTAGAATGATAGTTTACTGTATTTTTCTAAGTTTTGTAAAATGAACACGTATGATCTTTGATAATCATAGTAATATTAACCTTTTTAAAAAAATTAAAGACATCAAAACAGAAACTTAGATGATTAAAAATGAGAAATTGTGAATATATTTTTATTTCTTTAATTTTACTTATACATTTACTTTTACATTTAGTTTTCATCACTAAATAAATATACCTCTTTGAAGGAACGATTGATTCTTCCATACACTTCTCCTCCTCACTGTCAAGTCCAATTACCTAGAGATGAGCACTTCCAATTATTTAATTCATTGTTCTAGTGCTTTAGTTCATATTTCTAAATAACATGTACATACTGATATGTCCTGATTTTCAGTTACAGATATCTATTGAATTCTTTTTTTTAATTAAATACTTTAATTAATTAATTTATTTGGTGGCACTAGGTCATAGTTGCAGCAGGTGGGCTCCTTAGTTGCAGCTCGCCAGCTCCTTAGTTGCAGCATGTATGTGGGATCTAGTTCCCTGAGCAGGGATTGAACCTGGGCCCCTGCATTGGGAGCTCAGAGTCTTAACCTCTGCACCACCGGGAAAGTCCCTATCTATTGAGTTCTATTGGATGAGGTTTTACTTCTCTTTGGCTCCTCCCCTCCCATCACACACAGTTTCCCTCTTCCTGCAGTGCCAATACACATATTCATAACTGTCGGTTAAGTCAATATTTAGCATTTGCAATATTTATGCATAACTAAATATTAATCACAACAAAGCCTGTTCATTTTCTGGCCACATAAAATATACCTTTGGTTTTCTGGGAAAGAAACTGTGTTGACTCCCTCCCATTGGTAGCTTCTGGCTTCTCCCTGTGGTAACACTGACTTTTTTTTCCAGTCGCCCAAAGAAAACACACTTCACAGTGAAGTAGTGAGCAAAAAGATTTCACCAAAGACCCATTAGGGGAGGCTATAAACGGCAATGGGTCATATACTATATGCCACACAACATTTTCCTTCTCTAAAAATCTCCCTGAGGGATCAGTTCCCATGTCTGTTTTTCTAGGTTGCCTGACAGTGAAGATCTTTCTGTTTTCCCTCCCTCCTAATAATTTATGTAATTCCCTGTGCATAGAGCTGTCTCTAATTCTCCTGCCTTTTGCTTTGCCGCAGTCCTTTCTGATGGTATGTATTGTAGTTCTTCTCAGGCTTTTCATCCTCAGAGACAAACTATGACATCAATGGCAAGTCTGTGAAAGAGCTTTGTGTCAGTCAGGATAGGCTAGGTTTTTCCCTGGTAATGAATAACCCCTAACAGTCTGCACCAGGTTGATTTATGCTTCCATGATCATGGCCACAGCAGGAAAGGTAACATATGTCATTTTCACTCATATTTTATTAGAAAAATCAAGTCACATGACTACACCCAACTTTATTAGAAAAAGCAAGTCACATGTCCATACTTAACTGTAATACTTACCCTACTGTGTGCCAAGAAGGACACAGTATATTTTATATTTTAAAATAGCTCTGGGCTTCCCTGGTGGCGCAGTGGTTGAGAGTCCTTCTGCCAATGCAGGGGACACAGGTTCGTGCCCCGGTCTGGGAAGATCCCTCATGCTGCCCCGCAACGGGAGAGGCCAAAGCAGTGAGAGGCCCGCGTACCGCAAAAAATAAATAAATAAAATAAAATAAAATAAAATAAAATAAAAAGCTCTAATGACAACCTTAACCATTATAATGAGTATAGGGACTCTCTATACTACAAACAAAGGAGACTCTTAAAAATAACATATATATATATACATATATAGTTATTGTTATTGCTATATATATACTATTCATAGAAAAATCTCTTGACAAAATTCAACAGAAGTTCATGATTTCTTTTATATTTACATTACTTGGGAGTTACTGACCTTCTTGAATCTTTGAGCTTATGTTCTTCTCCCAAAAACTTGCAAAATGTTTGCCATTTGCATTAAATATTTTTCTGCCCAGGTCTCCTTCTACTTTCTTTTAGAGAGTCCCGTTGTTATACTGTTTGATATTGTCTCACAGGTCACTGCATCTCTGTTCATTATTTTTCAGTTTATTCACTGTTCATTTTGAATAATTTCTATTAATCAGTCTTTACATTCTTTAACAATTTCTTCCACTAGCTCCAGCAGTTTTTCATTTAAATTATTGAACTTTCAGTTCAACTTTGGCATTTTTTATTGCTTTCACTTCCCTGATGGGTTCTCTTTCTTCTTACTCATTATTTTCTGATTTAAATGAAATAAACATTTTACTTTTCTGCTTTAAACGTATTTAAAATAGCTTCCGTAATGTCTTTGTCTGCTGAATCCAACATAGTTGCCTGATCATCACTGATGTGCTTTAGGGTTTGGTGCCCATCCCCTCGACACCCAGGCACCTTTATAGAGATAATTCTATCTGGTCCTCAGTTGCCTGATCACTCACAGAAATGGTGAAATCACAGAGCTGACCACTGCAGAAGAGGGCCTCTAATGGCCACCCCAGGAAAAGTCTGAAGTACCATAATCTGGACTCAGCCTGAACTAATGTTGCTTTTTCTGGGATCTGCTAACACATCTGTTTCTATTATACAGACAAGAAATGACTGTTAGGGCATTGGCGACTCCTTTTCTAAGCCATTAGATTGAACTAGTCTCTATCTGGAGTGAGAAACTATCACTCTAAAGTCTCCTCTTTAGTCAGGGATCTTAGTTGGATTATGGGGCCAGGAGGGGTCACTACAACTTCCCTTATGTAGTTAAACATTAATTGTGAGTCTTAAATACCCAAGTAAAGGACCACTCATTTGGGAAGTACGTAATGTGTCATAAGTTTCATCTTTCGAGTAGATAATTAGTCATATACATTTTACCACCTCTTGGTGTCTGGGGTCTACCTCTATGCACCAGTTTTATAGCATACATTTTAAAATTACCCTTTAAAAGATCATTTTCACTTTTAAAAAAGTAAAAATAACTTTCTTCCCATTACATATATTTTGATAGCTTCTAGGAAAAAGGAGGGCCCAATTAGCCTGACTCACTTCTAACTCATCCATTGGATCACCAGTCTAAGAGAGGAAAATGTAATCTCCTTTACCTTAAAATGTCTTCAGAAAACATTCTTCTGTGAGTTTACCTTTAAATTCATTAATTATTACATTAATTTAAAGTAATATAAAGGCTATTTAAATTTTTCAGAAGGTGACATCCCAACTTCTAAGAAATGAAAACGAATCTAAGGCAAAACCTTAATTATTACATGCATATTTGGTTTGTTACTGTAATACATCTAAGTTTTAATTATTAAAAATCTAAAATAAAAATTATTTAATGCTGAGAACATTGAAAACACTGAATGTAAATTTATCTTAGTAAAATTCTAGTCAGAAACTGAATATCAACTATTAAATATTAACTTTAGGGCGTTGAGAAAAGGATATTAGTATAATGATAACCTAGGCATTTACTCACAGCAGAATATATTTCTGATTGAGAGTAACTATCATTTCAGGTCCACTAAGCAAATATATACTACCCATTCATTTCATGCAAACCTCTGACGAGCTGCCTATGGAAACAAATGTCTCTCGTTGCTCAACTAGTCTGGGTTCAAATTGGTGGCTTGGGGGTGAAAGGTCGTGGATTCTGTTATCAGTCATCTAAGCTACCCATTCCTCCAGGAGCAAAGCAGTGGCTCATCAAGGGAGGGAAGAATTATTTGATCAACTCATTAACACATTGTTAGCAAATATCATCTTGTATAAAATATGAACAACATTAAAAGTAGCTACTTTTTATTGTAACATATGGAACATATGTGAAGAAAATGTGCCAAATCCAACATTCTGCAAATTGCTATGAATTGTTAGTGAGAAGATTCATTTGCACTTCCGAGGCATTTCTTGCCTGTGACTGTCAAACAATGGCAGTGTGATGGATTGAGTTACCCCAAGCAGATCTCCCATGAATACAGTCCCTGGCCTCTGTCAGATAATATTACAGACCTGCCTTTTACACTCACTGTTAACATTCTTGTGGAATAAGTTATTTTAGCTTTCTGCCACACTATTTTTTATTTCTTTGTATTAGATACACAATAGAGAGTAAAAAATGATTGTGGATATATAGCTGGCAGAGAAGTCAAGAGCTGCAGTTTGGGATACTCGTCGCTTCATGAGGATAGCTCACATACATAATTTCTGAAAACAGAATACAAAAAGATGAAGACAGAATATAGTCTCGTGATTAGCTAACATTAAATATTCAATAAAAATGTGAAATGTACTCTTGTGCTTTTCTCTGAGCTAATCTGAACTTCTAAAACACTGTGACATAATACCTTTTCTGAAAGGATTCCAAAATGGTTTCAACTGCAATTTTATGCCAAATTTATCACCTGCTTACTTTGTGCCATACAGTGTTCTAGAATACAGAAATGGACAAACCCAACAAGTTACCTAGCATTGTGTTACTTATATTCTACTGAGAAGAGAGAATATAAATGGATAAACAAATGTTAATGATAGTTTTAGTAAGATAAGTGAAATGGGAGCCATGCAGTTTTATACCTTAGATAGGTTATTCATAAAAGGCCTGTATGAGGAGATAACATGGGAGTAGAAGTTTGAATAAAAAAGAAAACAAGTTGTGAGAATATTTAAGGTAAAAATCATTTCAGACAGAAAGGACAATTAAAGGACTATCATAGAGAATTTGCTTGGAGTGTTCAGGAATTGGCAAGAAGATCAGTGTGGCTGGAGAAAAGCGAATGAAGGAAGGAAAGGCAGGCTATGAGATGAGAGTTATCTATGGGCTAGATCATTTGGGACCACAAGTTATATAAATGCTTTGGGTTTTGTTCCAAGTGTCATAGGTACGGTTAGAAGGCTTAAGAGCAGGGAATTGATCAATTATTTACCTGTTAAAGAACTTCTCTGGCTGTTGTGTGGAAATAGACTCTAGAGGGTTAAGAATTGAAGAAAAGAAGCTATTACAGTAGCCCAGGCAAGAATTCATGATGGTTGGAACCAAATGACTATAATAAGTAGTATTCCTACTCAGGACGTAATTAAGGCTGATAGGATTTTGAGTCCAAGAGGAACAAAGGCATCAAGAATGTTTCTAAGAGGTTTTACCTGATCAGCTGGGTAGTGGTGGGGCCATTACCTTAGTTATGGAACATTAGAAGAGATGCTGTTTTGAATGGCAAAGGGATCAATACTCTATTTTGGACAGGATAAATGTATGAGAAGATGCCTGTTAGATCACTGTATTTATTTTCTATGCTGCATGACAAATCATCACAAACTTAGTGACTTAAAACAACCCAAATTTATTATTTCACAGTTTCTGTGGGATTGGATTGTCTTGCTGTGGCTTAGCTGGATTCTCTACAAGCCTGGAAGTAAGCTATGAGCCATCTGGGTTCTCATCTGGCAGCTTGATTGGGGAAGGATCTGCTTCCAAGCTCACTCAGATTGTTGGCAGACTTCCTTTCCTTGCAGCCTTAGAAGTTATGGAATCTTGCTTCTTTAAAATCAGCGAGGAGAGCAAGACTCTAGAGCAATCAGCTAGTCTTACATAATGTAACAATCACAAGAGTGATGTGCCATATTCAAGTCACAGTCCTGCCCACACTCAAGGGGAGGGGATTCTACAAGGGCATGAAAGCCAGGATGTGAGGATCTTGGGGACCACCTGAAAATCTATATACACCCAAGTGGATACACTAAGTAGGAAATTGAATATATATTCCAGAAGGAATATCAAAGCTGAAGAGAGAAGCTTTAGAGTTATCAAGGTATTGATATTTCAAAGCCTTGGGTCTGGAGGAAAATATAATCAATAATGACATGGAAATGATAGTCATTTTGTGTCAACAGACATAGAGAGGGAATATTCCAATCAACTAGATTTTTTTAAAAGGTGCAGAAAATAATCCTAGGATCAGTTTTGCTACTTAATGGGTCAGTTCTTGTCTGCCTTAACATGGTTACTACTCTTAACTAATTGTTGGCTACTATCAGAGGGTTAGTATGTGCCACACAAATAATGTGCTAAGAGTTTTTAAAAGATCATCTCACTTTATCCCTGTAATAAACTAATGAGACAGACAATATTGCTTTTTTTTTTTTTTTGCGGTACGTGGGCCTCTCACTGTTGCGGCCTCTCCCGTTGCGGAGCACAGGCTCCGGACACGCAGGCTCAGCGGCCATGGCTCACAGGCCTGGCCACTCTGCGGCATGTAGGATCTTCCCGGACCAGGGCACGAACCCGTGTCCCCTGCATTGGCAGGCAGACTCTCAACTACTGCGCCACCAGGGAAGCCCAACAGGCAGATTCTTAATCACTGTGCCACCAGGGAAATCCCAACTAGCTATCTATTTATTGATTGATGTGTTACATTCTCTTTGCTGTTCAAACTGGTTCAAGAGTTAGATATGAAAATCCATTAAATATTCTCCTCTATGAAGTGCAAGCAGAAAAAAAGAGAATATAATAATAGAATAATATGTGGCTCTGTAATGAACAATATTTATATAGTTATAATGAGATAAGTGCTGTTACGGGCTATAAACCTTTATAATTAACCAATATTCAAAAGACGGAAAATTTATTATTATTATTGAATAGAATGTAAATATTACCAATCTTGCAATAAAAATACAATGTACAGGTGGAAGAACTGGAAGATAGACTGAGGAGAGGTGGGAAAATTGTAATACCATCATTTTGCAAAGTAGGCAGTCAAAATATTGTATCTGTGAATGATGGAATAAAAAATAAGATTTTAAACTGTTACTATTCCACAGTAACTGTATAAGATAGGAACTACATGTTCATCAAACGTTTTTTTTAATACAGCTAATCTAAGTTTCTAGTTACCACTGCAGCTTGCCACAACTGAATTATGGCCAGTAAATTGTAGAAAGAAATAATATACACCATTTACTGATTTCTCAAAATCAGGTAATGTTTTAATTTTTTACATTCTCCCCCATACTTTTCTTATGCAGCTTTATTTTCTCTGGGATGTCTATTGTCTTTCATTTCTCTTTTTGGAAGAAAAACTGTTTCCCTTTCTCACCATATCTTTATTATTTTCATCTCATTCATTCATTGTATTTCTTGGTATCCATTCCATTATTCTTCCTCAAGCCTGCTGACTTCTTCTTTTGGTTTGAATACTCACTTCATACTTGGGCTGTGACTTTCCTGTATAGCTTTTTGAATTTTTCCACAAGATTCTAGTTTGCTTTGTTCTGGCATTCTATGCTTTTATAAAATCTGCAAGATGTTCTAAACTTATGAGTAAGAAGAGGTAATATTTATGCCAAATTTGTCATCTTAAACCAGAAGCCCATGGTAGCATTATAAATTACTCATGATTCAAATTAATAGCAAACACCAGGATAGGAAATAAATCATAGAAGCAATAGGTCTATATGATCCATTAATGCATGTAAAGATTCTGCCCCATTTTTATTCATGTTTGAAAAGATGAGAGTTTTTTTTATAATATTTATGTAGATTTAGTACAATTCTCCTAAAATCTGAATAGAATTGAATAATCACTGAAAAACAACTTCCAAAAGTTGAGCTAGTGGTGTTCTCATTTAGAAGAATTATTAATAATATTTCTCTTTCTCACAATTACTAACTTAACTCTAACACTTTTTAACTGAATCTTAACTCTAATGATCGCTCAAAGCTAGCAAGGAGTGAATGTGATGATGGTGAGAAGACATTTTAAATGTAACTGAGAGATTAATTCATTAGCTTATAAGTATTTGAATGTACAAAAATCTTGAGATCAGGTTCTGTATCAAATTAGTTAATGCCTTCAGTGTTATTACTAAATTAAGATGCTAAAGTCTCTTCTCTTATCTTATTATTTGCTCCTTTATTACTGGAAAACACAACTGTGCTAGCCTGTAAGATTCCTATAGGCTTATACTAGAAATATTTTTTTTTAAACTTTCAGGGAAATTTATTAAAGAGAAGCATTGACTGAAACCATTGAACAGAGAGCATGATAACACAGAGAGGCACTTCTAACGGCCACTGGAGCCAATGGGTCCCACCGCCCCCTCCCAGGGTCCCCAACAAGGTGCCTCCGCTACACCCCACCCGGCGGCCCTCCATCCCCCCACAGTCTCCCTTCCTGAGGGCCCCGCGGGTGGCCTCTCGCCAGGACAATGGGCATTGGCAATGCCTGCTCCCTCCAGGGCAGCCCCTCCCACTCTGGCCCACATGCCTGAGGCCTGGCCCTGCCCTATGCCGGGCACAGGACAGTCCCGCAGCAGGGCACGCACCACTGAGCGATGACGTGGTGTCCCAAGGAACAATGGGGTGGCCGTTAATTGTACTGCTAATTACTTTCACATTTCCAAGTAAATTCTTATTCCAATGCTGTGTTATCTAGTTTGGGATCGCAAACTATGATGGAATGTTTCCCAATTGATTTTACAAATAGCAATATTCAGTCTTGAATTGGATAAGTACAAATATATGTGATCAATACCATTCACAAACTTAGAAACTGAAGCTTATTAAATACTATTATTAATATACAGAAATCTGTTACATTTGTATACACTAACAACAAACTATCAGAAAGAGAAATTAAGGAAACAATCTCATTTACCATTGCATCAAAAGGATAGAATACCTAGGAATAAACCTACCTAAGGAGGCAAAAGACCTGTACACTGAAAACTATGACAGTAATGAAAGAAACTGAAGACAACACAAACAGATGGAAAGATATGTTGCATTCTTGAATTGGAAGCATCAATATTGTTAAAATGACCATACTACTCAAGTCAACCTACAGAACTGCAATCAATGCAATTCCTATTAAAATACCAATAGCATTTTTCACAGAACTTGAACAAATAATTTTAAATTTTCTATGGAAACACAAAAGACCCTGAATAGCCAAAAGAATCTTGAGAAAGAACAACAGAGCTGGAGGGATCATGTTCCCTGACTTCAGACTGCAGTACAAAGCTACAGTAGTCAAAACAGTATAGTACTGGCACAAAAACAGACAAATAGATCAATGGAACAGGATAGAAAGCAAGAAATAAACCCACGCACCTATGGTCAATTAATCTACAACAAAGGAGTCAGGAATACAGTATACAATGGAGAAAAGACAGTCTCTTCAATAAGTGGTGCTGAGAGAACTGAACAGCTACATGTAAAAGAATGAAATTAGAGTATTGTCTAGCACCATATACAAAAATAAACGCAAAATAAAGTAAAGGCCTAAATGTAAGACCAGATACTATAAAACTCATAGAGGGAAACATAGGCAGAACACTCTTTGACATAAATCGCAGCAATATGTTTTTTGGATCTGTCTCCTAAGGAAAAGAAATAAAAGCAACAATAAACAAATGAGACCTAACTAAACTTAAAAGCTTTTTTGCACAACAAAGGAAACCATTGACAAAACTAAAAGACAACCTATTGAATGGGAGAAAATATTTGCAGCTGAAATGACTGACAAAGGATTAATATCCAACATGTATAAACAGCTCATACAACTCAACATGAAGAAACAAACAACCCGATTAAAAACATGGGCAGAAGAACTGAATAGACATTTTTCCAAAGAGAAAATGCAGATGGCCAACAGACACATGAAATGATCCTCCACATTGCTAATCATCAGACAACTGCAAATCAAAACCTCAAAGCGGTATCAGCTCACACCTGTCAGAATGGCTATCATCAAAAAGAACACAAATAACAAATGTAGGCAAGGATGTGGAGAAAAGGGAACCCTTGTACGCAGTTGAGGGAATGTAGATTGGTGCAGCCACTGGAAAACAGTATGGAGGTTTCTCAAAAAACTA
This sequence comes from Phocoena sinus, assembly GCF_008692025.1. Taxonomy (NCBI): domain Eukaryota; kingdom Metazoa; phylum Chordata; class Mammalia; order Artiodactyla; family Phocoenidae; genus Phocoena; species Phocoena sinus. The sequence continues at coordinate 65,921,118 of NC_045771.1, read as the reverse complement.
AAAACAGAACTACCATATGATCCACCAATTCCACTCCTGGGTATATATCCCCCCAAAACCCCACTAATTTAAAAAGATCCATGCACCCCAATGCTCATAGCAGCATTATTTACAATTGCAAAGATACGGAAGCTACCTAAGTGTCCATCGACAGGTGAATGGCTAAAGAACAGGTACTATATATGTACAATGGACTACTACTCAGCCATAGAAAAGGAACAAACTTTTGCCTTTTGCAGCAACATGGATGGACTTGGAGGGCAATATGCTAAGTGAAGTAAGTCAGACAGAGAACGACAAATACCGTAGTAGGCATACAATAAATATTTGTTAGCCAACTGACAAATACAGTAATTTAGAATTTACTATATCGTTTCATATACCTAAAATATTTTCTTCTAAGTTTATTTGCATCCCTAACTATGTTGAACTGTGTCAGGCTAGTAGGTGAGTTGAAGAGAGGAGAAAGTTGTATAAAAACATTGGCTGAAGAGCTGCAGAGTGGAGAGCGAAGAGAAGGTAAAAGGGAAACACTGATATTGGAGAATAACATCAGATCCTCTTCAAAACATAAAAACAGATCCAGAAGACTTTTCCATTTTTTTCTTTCAATACAAGTTTTGCAATATAGTTTACTTTTACTATTTAGAGGCTAACTAGAATGGTGTCTCCATATCTTTATCGCTGTTCACTTTTGACATTTCTATTGGCCATTAGCACTTCCTCTAAAGCGACCATGTGAAGGGAGTGGGGTGAAATTTAAGCCAGGCAATTTGCCTCCTGTTGACAGATTTTGTAATATGATTGATGGGGCAGAAGGTGAAACTATTTGGTAAAATGAGTTTTTTGCATTATCTGTGTATTTCATATATCAATGCCAGTATTTCTCAAACTGCAGGTCAAGACTCTAGAGGGAAGGGTTACAATATAATTTAAGGAGTTTCATATACGGGAACTATTTGGAGGTAGAAATTGTGGGCTATATTGAAAGTACGAGGCATCATTTTTTCCTCAACTCTCCACAATTCCTCCTTCCTAACCTGTTAAAATTTGTTTTAACAAAATTCTGCCAATTAGAGGATATAAAATCTTTATGCATGTTATTCATAGTGTAAACCCTTTAAAAGCAAACATTAGAGAGTGTTGAAGTCACCTGTCTATGCAATTCTGCCTGCAGTACCTTGCACAGTGCCTTATAAACAATTAATATCTATAGGCTGATTTGCTTTCCATTTACTCACAAAAAAAAATATGACTATATTATGAGAGAAAATTATAAAAATGTGGAATTGATAGGTACCACCCATCATATATATATATATATATTTTTTTTTTTTTTTTTTTTTTTTGGTGGTACGTGGGCCTCTCACTGCTGTGGCCTCTCTCGTTGCGGAGCACAGGCTCCGGACGCGCAGGCTCAGCGGCCATGGCTCACAGGCCCAGCCGCTCCGCGGCATGTGGGATCTCCCAGACCGGGGCACGAACCCGTGTCCCCTGCATCGGCAGGTGGACTCTCAACCACTGCGCTGCCAGGGAAGCCCTCCCACCCATCATATTAACTACTGGTTGTCATAGAGAAGAAAAAACAAAAACTGCAAAAAAATGTTTTTTCTTTATAAATGTGTTTTGAGCTCCTGATATAATATTAAACCCAGGATTAACCAGATCTCCCAGGGTCTCTTTTACAATTCATGTTTGATTTCAGGCCTCAGTTACACTATTGTGTCCCATTTTTCTATTTCCTTTTATATAATCTCTCTCTATTTTATCCAAAAAAAAATCCTCTTATTTGTGGACTATGAAGATTTATATTAGTACCTAAATTTTTTTTTTTCTTTTTTCCTTTTTGGCAGTACATGGGCCTCTCACTGCTGTGGCCTCTCCTGTTGCGGAGCACAGGCTCTGGACGCGCAGGCTCAGCGGCCATGGCTCACGGGCCCAGCCGCTCCGCGGCATGTGGGATCTTCCCGGACTGGGGCACGAACCCGTGTCCCCTGCATTGCAGGTGGACTCTCAACCACTGCGCCACCAGGGAAGCCCCTACTGCTAGCTTTTAAATTTGGTCATTGATTTCTTTACATGTAAGTAAATATATTTGTAATCAAGGGAAGTGGCAGAAAATATAATTTCTTTTTATAAAATATTTTTAAGGATCCATGTACAAGACTAAACTTAACATTTCAGAAAGTGTTAAAACATCAGAAATATATTTACCTCATATTTATTTTTATTATTTATAGTAATTAGAAAAAAATGAAATACAGAGAAAAATTATCCACTATAACTTGGAATAAAGAAACTAGAGAATATTTTTAATAGAATTTTAATGACAAATCATACAATAAAAGACAGAGTTCTATAGGCTATATTGTCATCAAAGATCTATCACATTGCTCAGAGAGACCAGTATTGGCTGGTCATCATAATAAACGTATTTAAATTAGCTTTGTATGTGCTAGCATATGTACTCTTATTCTTTACTTATGTACAATAGGAATAATAATAGGAATGATTTGTTTTATTTGTAAACCTTTCGTTGTTTCATTTAACCGTGATATAATTGTGAGTAAAGTACCTCTTCCCTGGATAAGAATCATTGTGGGCATTATGACCATTACGGTCATAAATTTTCTAAGTTTGATGACAACTGTAAACCCACAAATCGTAGATGCTTAAGAAATCCCCAGAATAAGAAAATAAGAAAAACAAAGAAAACTGCACTGAGGTGCATCATTATCACATTGCTCAAAACTAGTTAAATAGAAAATGTCAAAACTAGAAAGAGTAAGGAGATGTCACAAACAGAGATACAAGAATAAGGATGATAGCATATTTTGTATCATAAACAGTTCAGTGAAGCAAATTTTAAAGAACTGAAAGAAAAAAAATCAACCTAGAATTCTATACCCATCAAAAATTACATTCAAAACAAAGATTTTGTCAGGCATACAAAAGTTGAAAAATCCATAAACTGCAGGTTTACACTATATGATAGGTTAAAGCAATTTCTTTAGGCAGAAAGAAAATGATACCATATGGAAATATGGATCTACCCAAAGGAATGAAGTGCATGAGAAATGGTAACTAGACAGGTAAAGACTCAAGATTTTTTTTCTTATTATTTAACTCTCTAACAGATAAGTAACTGTTTAAACAGAAATAATAACAATGTAATGTGAAGTTTATGATATGTGTAAAATTAAAATGGAAAATAATAGCACAAATATTGAGAGAGGAAAAATGGAGATATATTGTTTTAAGGTTCTTATGCTATATATATATAGTGGTATATCACTTAAAGGAAGATTGTGGTAAGTTAAGCATATATCCTGTAAATCCTGAAGCAACCATTAAAATGACAAAGCAAAGAGTTATAACTAAAAAGCCAACAAAGAAGATAAAATGATAGAAAATTTCATTTATCTAAGAAACTGAAATAAAAGGAAAAGAGAAACAAGGAAAGATGGGACAATTTTCTTTTAATAGCAAAATGATACAGTTTGAATCTAACCATATCAATAATAGATTAAATTTAAATGACGTAGAAACTCCAATTAAAATACAGAGATCATCAGATTGGACAAAAAGCAATAACCACTTATATGCTGCCTTTGAGAAACAAATTTCGAATACATAGACATAGACAGGAGTAAGTTAAAAGTAAAAGGGTGAAAGAATCTATAGTATCCTAACACTTTATAAAACAAAACCTGAATGATTATACTGATATCAGACAAACTTGTTTTTAGAGCAAAGAATATTACCCAGGGATAAATTTATTTTATAGCAATA